>NW_026000020.1:10292836-10298454 GCF_001458135.2 Marmota marmota marmota
ATTTTTGTTATCAACTTTTGTGCTATGGGTGTCCTATTAAGGAATTTGGAGCCCGACCCTACAATATGTAGATCGGAGCCAACTTTTTCTTCTATCAGACGCAGAGTCTCTGATTTGATATCTAGCTCCTTGATCCACTTTGAGTTAACTTTTGTGCATGGCGAGAGGAGGGGATTCAGTTTCATTTTGTTGCATATGGATTTCCAGTTTTCCCAGCACCATTTGTTGAAGATGCTATCCTCTCTCCATTGCATGCTTTTATAAATGGTTAGCGATAAAATCAAAACATAAAACATTTATGCTTTTCTCCATTTTCAGTAGTTCTTTTTACATCTTGAAAATTATGTTTTGCCAGTGTATAAGTCAGGATTCTCCAGAGGAACAGAATATATGTGCATGCACACACACACACACATACACAAACAAACACATACACACACACACACACACACACACATAGACACAGAGAATTAGTGACACCTTCCTCTAGAGGGCACTCCTGTGCTCTTCAGTCTGTGTTAGTCTATTCTAGGGCAAGCTGAGCACCCCCTCTCCTAACATCCAGAATCCAAAGTGCTCAACAATATGACACATTGGATGGTTCCAGGGAGGGTTTGAATTTGACATGAGGATGCTCAGCTGGTAAAGTGACCCAAAGTTTCTAAAATATGAAAACCACTGAAATATGAAACCCTCCTGGTCCCCCACATCTCAGGTAAGGGACATGGAAAGCGAAGAGTTCCTGCAACACAGTATCAGTTCCCTGAATATTTTTAGGGGGTCCCCTCATCTCAACATGTCTTCCACACGGATTTAAACATCCACAGTCAGATCTCATCCTCTACTGCAGGCAGCAGCATCGACTTTTTCTCACTGGTTTTCCTCCAAACATACAAGATATTTCAAGTGACTTTGTACAAAGGACAGAACCCATGTCCTCTTGGTGCCCTGCACACTGTGGTGTCTGAGATAAACTCTGAGATAAGATATCAGCTAAACCTGGCCTTGACTGGCCAGAACTCCTCAACTCAACTTCACAAAATGAGGGTCCCTGGTCTGTCACAGTGGTACAGGCCTGTGGTCCCAGCAGCTGGGGAGGCTGAGACAGGAAGATCACGAGCTAATCAACTCAGTGAGACCCTGTCTCTAAATAAAATAGAAAATCAGGCTGGGATGTGGCTCTGTGGTCCAGTGCTCCTGAATACAATCCTGATACCAGCCCCCCCCCAAAAAAAAAATGTTTGGCTCCTTTCTCAGCTCCTGGGGCTACTATCTCCTGGATCCCTGGTGAGGACAAAGGTGATGATGAAGGAGAAGGGGAGGCGGGTGAGCTCTGGGACCCCACTGTCCCCCATGTTTGCTCTTTCTCTGTGTTACAAATGCAAGTTTTCTCTCTAGGATGGACATGCAAGTTTATGATGGATAAAAATGATGAAGATTTATGAAGATAAATAATCTTTGAACCAGTGGATATTGGGAGATATAAAGAGAGGGTTCTGCAGGTGAGTTTGGGAGACACTATACATGGCAATTCAAAGTAGAATGTGGGTATGAACATGAACCAATTTCAGTACCTTCCACTGCCACACACACATACACTAACACACACCCATACTCACACACAGACACACACAGACACACAGACACACACACACACACCACAGTAGCCTGAGATAAAGGTTGGGAGAGAAATTAGGAACGTGGCTCATAATGGTAGCATAACCTTCCATTTCTTTCTCATTTGAGGATCCACAGGTGCTACTGTGATGACCTAAGCTCCTCTCTCCTGCCTCTCACCCGTCCACCTCCTGCAGTTCAACACAGAGCCTTCTACAGACAGATGGATACATTGATATTTGCAGAAGGCAGGAGAGTCTATGTGGCTTCTGAATCTTTGGACTTCCAGTTGTCTCTGGGTCTCAGGCAACTTGAGTGGCAAAAGGTCAGGAACAGATTTCATGCTGGACCTCAGGACGTAGAGGCTAAGGAGGCTGGTTTTATTGCTCTCAGCAAATATAAAAGTTAACTAAAAGAAGTAAGGTGTAAAACCCCACAAACCTCCCACTGGGTTGCCCAGCTGCCACATGTGCTGCTTTTCAGGGGAGAAGCACCACAGATTCTCTGTCTGTTGGAGAGAAAGATCCTGGGATCTCAGGGACACAGAGAGTAGTCAAGGACTCTGGACCATGTACCTATCTTAGAGCTCAAACTCCTCAACAGGGGGGGCAGGGCAGCAGCAGGAGGGTGGGTGAAGCATTTTCAGGAGCCTCTGGTCAACCCAGCAAGATGGAAGAGGAACTGAATGATAGCTCAGGCTGGGGCTCCCTTTCATCAGGTGCCTTCACCAGGATCAGGCACAGAATCAGGGTGGTTTGTGGCAACACAGAAGTAGTGTTTTCTTTAAAATTTATTTTGGCATAAACCTCGTCTGCATATGGCTGGATTGAGCAGGGCTGTGATGATTTCCTCTCTCTCACCCTTCTTTGTACTTCTTTTATCTCTGGGCCATGTCTCTCTCCAGCTCAAGGTCAGGCTCAGCATTTTACACCACTCTACCAGGGAGGCTGTGTACCATGAGGAGAGGTGAGCTTCTCTCAGTCCAGGCAGGAGCAGGGATGGGGGCACATGGGATCAGCTCAGGAGCCTATGAGAGCAGAGAACAGTGGGGGTGGTTTCTGGGAGGATTATGATTCCTCATGAGCAGAGTGGAGCTGAAGCCCTTGGCCACTCTTCCCCATGGCTCAGATATGGGCTTTCCTAAGCCCAGAAGGAATGAAACCCAGGTTTTAATGTCAAATGTGCTGAGGATGGAAAAACACAGAGTGAACCTGGGTCCTTTCTGCTTTCACTGAGCTATTGCAAATCCCCACATGCTCCAAACTTCTTAGTTATTTATTCTTAAACCTTTCCTGCAGGGATGAAAGAAACTAAGATTTGCTTCTAGCATCATTCTACCTTCTGTAGAAAAGACACTTATGTGAAGGAGCCTTCCTGGGCTTGAGCCCTGCTGCTCTGGAGAGAGAGGCATTTACTTTGTTAAGTGCATTGGGGAAAGTGAGGTTGAAGAGCTGGAATCATGACAGTTCCTCCTCCTCTGATGTCTGAGTCAGGCCCAGCCAATGTCCAGTGAAACCCCAACACCTCTAAAGCTTTAAAATTTCAACCCTCTTCCTGTCTTCAGTGCTCTGTGTATATTCTAAACATAAAAATGTCCCCCATTTCATATTCCTCCCTGCTCCAAGGTTCTTGTTATACTCCAAGAGTATAATCATTAAGAAATACTACATGGTGGCACATGCATGTAATCCCAGTGGCTTGGGAGGCTAAGAAAGATAATCATGAGTTCAAAGCCACCCTTAGCAAAAGCAAGGAACTGAGGAATTCAGGGAGACCCTGTCTCTAAATAAATACAAAATAAGGCTCTGGATGTGACTCATTGGTTTAGTGCCCCTGAGTTCAGTTCCTGGTACCAAAAAAAGAAAAAAAGAAAGAAAGAAATTAACCCTAGAGCTGGTTGTGGTGATGTATGACTGCAATCTCAGCAACTTGGAAGGCTGAAGCAAGAGGATCACAACTTCAAAGGCCGCCTCAGATACATACATGCTTTCTACAGGCAAAATATATTTATTTTGAGACAGGTTGTCCCTACTGCTTTAGTAAAGGATGGACCTAAACATGCATGTATGGTTATTTTTCCTTAACATGAAGAATATATATATGCTGGTGATGTTGTTATATAGTTAAGCATCCCTTGTATATGGTACAATCCATGCTACCACCAAACAAAGAAAAAAAGGAAGTAAGAAAGGAAGGAAGGAAGGAAGAAAGAAAGAAAGAAAGAAAGAAAGAAAGAAAGAAGAAAGAGAAAATTGGGCTGGGAATGTAGCACAAGGCCCTCGGTTCAAACCCAGCACCAAAAAAAAAAAAAAAAAAAATGAAGGAAGGAAAACAAACAAACAAAAAATCTAACCATTCTCAGAACCATGATGAGACCAATCAGTCATCACACACAGAACAGTGGACTGAATCTGTCCTGTGATCCCCAAAGGAAAACATGTTTTCAGCAGTAAACTATGCTGGCCAAGTCTGACGTGGTACACCTGGGGACATGGGCCTGTGATGAGTAACATATGAGCCAGTCCTGCAGCTGTGCCCAGCCTGCCCAGTCCTGATGATTTGCATGTGCCGACAGCACAGCCCACTTCCCTGAGGACTTCTTAAGTGGTGCTCACACCCTGTGCAGGAGTCAGTCCCTGTCAGGATACAGCATGGTCATGAGGGCCCCTGCTCAGCTCCTGGGTCTCCTGCTGCTATGCCTCCCAGGTAAGGAGGGACAGCACTGGGGATGTACTAATCACAATATGGTCAGTGCTGCCTGGCTACACAGGAAAGTCCTCTTGCAACATCACTACTTACAAGGATATTTCTTTTCATGTTTCCAATGGCAGGTGTCAGATGTGATATCACGATGACCCAGTCTCCATCCTCCTTGCCTGTGTCTCGTGGAGACAGAGTCGCCATCACCTGCAGGGCCAGTCAGGGCATTAGCAGTTATTTAAACTGGTATCAGCAGAAACCAGGGCAAGCTCTTAAGCTCCTAATCTATGGTGCAAACAGTTTGCAATCTGGGGTCCCCTCGAGGTTCACTGGCAGTGGACATGGGACAGATTTCTCTCTCACCATCAGCAACCTGGAGACTGAAGATGTTGGCACTTATTACTGTCAACAAGGTAGCAGTTTCCCTCCCACAGTGACACAGGCCATGACAGAAACCTCCCAGGGAGCAGAAGTGTGAGGCTGGGCTGCCCAAGCTGGTCCTCCTGCTGCCTCCACCTGCTGAGGACACTGCTCAGAGGCAGCCAGGCCCTTAGCACTACAAGGAGGGTTTGTTAGAGTATGAGGGGGCTCCTCTGCACCCTGACCCTTCAGCTAGGTCCCAGCAGGCAATGAGCTCACTGCTATGATAAAGAAAACATTTTAAGACCTAAAGAGACTGAATTAGGCAGTATCAGGGGTTGTGCAGCAAAGATAGGCCTCTCCATGTGTTCACATGGGAATATTTTAGACTTTATTTTCTAATATAGTTTAAGCATCCAGGAAAATTGGGGTGAAGTTCAAAGTTCCCTGTGTCCCCACTGCTCCCACAGCCCCTCCACAACCACCCCAGTATTTGTTGCTTCTGATACAATTCATCAACCTCTGCCCAAATCTGCAGGTCACACCAGGGTCATTTTGTGCATTTTGTGGAAGTAGACAAGTGGACAGTGACTTGTGTTCAACCTAGCACAGTGCAGGTCCCGCCCTCACACTTTCTGAGCTTCAACTGCTCCTCACCACCCCCCCCCTCTGCTGCAGATCTTCATGATTTTCCATCCTGTAGTTTCACTTGGGCTGAGTGACACCTGCCTGGCACTCACAGCATGAGGATGTTCAGACTGGCCTGTCACCCTGAGTGCTGTGCACACAAACCTCCTTCAGGGGTTTTCACTACAGCATAGAGAGTTATTTCCTTTTCTTTCTTTTTATATTTTTTCAAACTTGGTATTAAATCCAGACCTGCACTACCACTAAACTACATTCATGTTTATATTTTTATTTATCTCTATCTATCTCTCTAT
>NW_026000020.1:10305185-10449397 GCF_001458135.2 Marmota marmota marmota
CCAGGTTTTTGGCAAAGCAGACAATTGAGGAATCCCTGATTGAGCAGGTCCCATAATAACCATCTCATTATTAATGGCTCTTAAATCTTGCAATAATCTCCATTTACCAGATTTCTTTTTGATGACAAAAATAGGTGCTGATAACGCCAAGGTCGCGGGTTCATTCCCCGTATGGGCCACCAAATGCCGCAGTCTGGCTGGGCACAATCAGGAGCCACTTGTCAAAAGAAACTATTTTTAGAACCACACACGCCAAACAAAACAGCTCCTCAGGAAAAACCCTCAGAGCCCCAACTGCCACCACAGGCTTCCCACAAGCCTCTCTCTCAACCACAAGCCTCACCACCTCCCACCATCCTCCTGCTCTTGAGGCCGATTGGCTGGGTAGCGTGGAAGGAGCCAAAAAAGTCCCCCAATGAGCAGCTCTGTGGTCTGAAAGGGCAGGGAAACAGCCCAATGAGCATCACCACAGAGGAGCCAATCAGCTAGATGTTGCTGGGGCCACTGTGAGCCAATCATCAGCCAGCAGCTGGAAGTTTGCTGGCAGCTGGAAGTTTGCTGGGGCCCCTTCGGCTGTGGCTCTCAACACTGTAGCCCTCTTGAGGTTATGAGGCATTACTAAGAATTAAAAGGCCCTGTGGTAATACTGGAAAAGCAGAGATATGCAAGGATTCAGAATATTTGCTGTTTTTCCACAATGCTGGACCAGCCCTATATTGTCTAATCTTCTATACTCTTTTCAATTGTTTGTAAATTTATTCTTCTCCTAGAAGACAGTTAAGAGGAAGAGCATGTATGGCGTTATACCTGTTGTTCTGGAAAATATGGGCACCATGATGGGTATGAGTGTGCTCTGTGGGACCCTGAGGCAGGGAGGGCTGGGTCCATGGGTGGGTCCCTCCTTCCCTGACTCTTACCCATGCTGGACTACTGTCCAGAAAAGCCAAACACCTCAGTGAGTTCATACATCTTCCTCTCTTACTGCCTTTATTTCTGTTTTTACCTCCAAATCATAAACCGCCCCTTTGCTTCTGTAATGCTTGCTCTTCCTCGGGTCACAAACACAGAACTGTGCTTAACACAAAAGGACAGCATGTCCTGAAACAGAAATTGATTACAGATCTCCCCTCATAGCTCAGGGGGCTGACTGTGTCCTGTGGCCCCAAGAACCACGCTCACCCCAAGAAAATCTGAGCTGCCCTGGTCTGACCTGGGACAATGGACACACTGAGCCTGTGTTGATTGACCAGAAGAAACCCACCCTGCAGCTGTGCCCAGCCTGTCCAGCCCTGCTGATTTGCATGTGCCCATAGCACAGCCCACTGCTCTGAGGACTTCTTAAGATGCTGCTTACACCCTGTGCAGGAGTCAGTCTGAATCAGGACACAGCATGGCCATGAGAGTCCCTGCTCAGCTCCTGGGGCTCTTGATGCTCTGCCTCCCAGGTGAGGAGGGACAGCATTGGGGATTTACTAATCACAGTGTGTTCAGTGCTGGCTGGCTACTCAGGAAAGTCCTTTTGCTACATAAAGCTCATAAGAATATTTCTTTTTATGTTTCCAATGGCAGGTGTCAGATGTGACATCACAATGACCCAGTCTCCATCCTCCTTGCCTGGGTCTCGTGGAGACAGAGTCACCATCTCCTGCAGTGCCAGTCAGGGAATTAGCAATTATTTACACTGGTATCAGCAGAATCCAGGGCAAAATCCTAAGCTCCTCAACTATGGTGCAAGCAATTTGGAATCTGGGATCCCCTCGAGGTTCTGTGGCAGTGGATCTAGGACAGATTAAACTCTCACCATTAGCAGTCTGGATCCTGAAGATGTTGCCAATTATTACTGTCAACAAGGTAGCAAGGTAGCAGTTTCTCTCCCACAGTGACACAGGCAATGACACAAACCTCCCAGGGAGCAGAAATGTGAGGCTGGACTGCCCCAGCTGCTCCTCCTGCTGCCTCTACCTGCTGAGGGCATTGCTCAGAGGTACCAGGGTCTCAGGGCCACAGGGAGGGTTTGTGAAAGAATCCAGGGGGGGGATCCTCTGCACTCTGACTCTTTCCTTCAGCTCAACCCCAGCAGGTGACCATGATAACAGCCTCAATGACATGGTACAGGAGAGAATTTAGACTTTGAGGGACTCTAATGGAAATAGTTGGTTTCGTGCAGCAAAGACAGGCCTCTCCATGTATTCCACATGTGAATATTTTAAGACTTTGATTTTTAGTGTAGTGTAAGTTCCCAGCAAAATTGGGTGAAATGTAGAGTTCTCCTGTGCCCCCCCTTGCTCCCACAGCCCCTCCACCACCACCCCAGACTCTGTTGCTTCTGTTACCATTCATCAACCTCTACCCATATCTACAGGTCACACCAGGGTCACTTTGTGCATTCTGTGGAAGTAGACAAGTGAAAAATCAGGTGTGTCCTACAGTATGGCCTGGCACAGTGCCTTCACACTGTCTGAGCTCCAGCTGCTCCTCACCCATCCTCTCTGCTGCAGACCTTCATGATTTTCCATTCTATAGTTTCACATGGGCTGAGTGACAACTGCCTGGCACTCACAACATGACAATATTCAGACTGTCCTGTCACCCTGAGTGCTGTGCACACAAACGTCCTTCAGGGGTTTTCACTACAGCATAGAGCATTGTTTCCTTATTTTCAAAATTTTTCTTCAAATTTGGTATTAAATCCACATACACTACCTGTTAGCTACATTCACAGTCACATTTGTATCTATCTATCTATCTATCTATCTATCTATTTTTTTATACAGGATCTCTCTAAGTTTTTTAGGTCTTTGCTAGGTGGCATAGACACCAACCCTGAGTCTTTTAGCCTGTGGACCTGCAGTGGCACCTGCTGTCCTCTCTTGGGTTAAGAGACCTGGAGACATGGACTGGGAATTCACCTAGGGTCTCTCTCCTTCTGAGGTTTGTGGCCTCTTGGACTGAGATCCACAAAGAGATGGGAAAGGCAATGCTGTTTTCAACTTGTTTTGACCAGGCCTTGGAAGAAACAAAGTGGGTGCATTAGGGACAATTCCCTTTTGGAAGAGCTATGGCCATATATTTAAAAATGAGTCAAAATTTAAAATAAGTATTTCCCAAATAAATAATCATATAAAGGTCATTACTGAGCAGGGACTGCCAATAATTAGCATCAACAAATAAAGATTCTACATAGTCATCTACTCACCCATTTAGGCTCATGAACCAATGTCATGGAAGTCCCTCCTTTGGACCCCTACAATATCAGTCTCTTTTCCCCCAGTTCAGGTGACTGCTCGCACTGAAGGCATCCAATTCACCAAGAGAGCTGGACACTCTTGACCCCCATTATTATATCCACACCATGAGACCAGGCTGACACCCGGTGTCCACCTGACCACAGTGGACCTGACCTATACTGGAAGGTTGGCAAGTTTCCCATCTGTGCCTTTGCTTTCAGTCCTGTGTCAGCCAGAAACATGTGTAGATATCTTGAAAGCTTTCATGGGTGCCATAATTCTTACATAAAACACCATTTAACAAAAAAAAAAAAACCTCATTTACAGAAAAATAATCAACCTAGTGCACTTGACCATGATATTATCATAAATGCAGGTGCAGTGGGGTTAACAGAAGAGAAACTGACATAAATCAAGCTATGCTGGCCCTGGGCCCCGTGGAGTTGATTTCCTGTCCTGCTTTGTGTGGAGAAGGTTCAGAGGCACTGACCCTGTGTGGTTCTGTTACTATCGGACATCAAATATTCACTCTTCAGAATGGCGGGGTCATCCCCACCATCTCTATTGTGCCCATGGAGCACCTTGGAAACTTCTATCTGTTCACATTGGTTTTCTGGTCAAAAGTTCTTGACCCAGAGGTTTGTCATTGTCATTCTTCCATTAAACTGAGTGAAATAATGAACATATGGTCATCAGATCCCATGGGACAAGGGACTAATTGTGAAGAAAGGGTCCCATTTTTGAGGCAAGGACTATAGATCCTGGTGATCAATGGCTAATAGGAATCTATGTAGGCATTTAAGAAAGTGACTGGAAAATGTGTCAATTCTGGAAGAGCTTTAGGAATGGTTCTCCTGATGACATTGCCACTGGTTACAGCTGGTAGGACAGTTGAGCAGGTGTCAACATGAAGCTTCAGGTGATGCAGGAGGTGGCCAGCACAGGTCCAGGCAGTGTCATGGGGCACAGGGTATGTGACCTGCACAGAGACAGGGAGATGGTACCTCCTGCTATAGCCTCCTGGTCAGCCTTAGGCTGAGAATCATGGGGTCCAGTCTCTTCCTTCCCCACTGTGATGTCATAGTGTCACCTAGATATGACAGAGGCCATCCTGGATGCTTAAGCCAAAGTCTGATCATGACCATGGTCTAGGATCAGGAGGCAGGAGGAGCAGGTTCAGGCTACTTGCAGCCCTAACCCCCTCACCCTGGGCCTGTGTGTGCAGAGGTCAGGAGACACAGCCACATGTGTGGCAGGTGTGTTTGTGAAGCTCCAAGCTGCTCTGCCCACTGCTCTCCTCCTAGCAGAACAGCCCAGCCTGGGGTGGGCTCTGAGGCCTTCACCTCGGGATCCTCCTGCATTGATCTTAGACAGGTGGGGTTAGGGGAGTCCTGCAGTGAAAGAGCAGCCCCTGCCCATCATGTGAGAGCAGGTGGGCTCCAGGAAGAGAAGGCCTGCTGGGGTTGGTACCCTTAAGTGTATGGTCACCACTGCTGGGGCACACACACACACTCACAGACACACACACTCACACACACAGACACACACACATTCACACACAGACATACACACACACTCACACGGACACACAGACACACACTCTCACACACACAGACACAGACACACACTCATACACAGAGACACAGACACATACACCGACACACACACACACACACACTCATACACATGCACACACACACAGACACACTCACATACACAATCACACAGACTCACACACACATACACACACTCTCACAGACACAGACACACAGAGACACACACATTCACACACACACCCTCATACACACACTCACACAGACACACAAACATGCAAACCCACACACTCACACACAGACACACATATTGACAGACACACTCACACTCACACACACACTCATACACACAAACTCACACCCACACCCACACACACTCACATGTTTACACACACTCACACACACATACACACACTCACAAACACACTCATACACAAACACACACTCACCCCCCCACACACTGACAACCAGACACACTCACACATTTAACACACACTCACACACATACACACACTCACACACACACTCACTAACACACACACACAGTTAGTGACACCTTTCTCTACAGGGCACCCCTGTCCCTGTGCTTTTCAGTCTGTGTCGCTCTAATTGGGGGCAAGCTAAGCACTCCCTCTCCTAACATCCAGAATCCAAAGTGTTCCACAATATGAGACATTGGATGGTTCCAGGGGGGTTGGAATTGGAGATGGGGATGCTCAGCTGGTAAAGTGACTCACAGTTTCTAAAATATGAAAACCACTTATATATGAAACCCTCCTGGTCCCCACATGTCAGGTAAGGGACGTGGAAATGCAGAGATTTCCTGCAACACACTGACAGTTCCCTGAATCTTTTTAGGGGGTCCCCTCATCTCAACATGACTTCCACATGGATTTAAACTTCCACAGTCAGATCTCTCCCTCTACTGGAGGCAGCAGCATGGACTTATCTCACTGGTTTTCCTGCAAACATACAAGATATTTTAAGTGACTTTGTTCAAAGGACAGAACCCATGTCCCCTTGGTGCCCTGCACACTGTGGCTTTTGAAATAAAGTCTGAGATAAAAGATCAGCTAAATCTGGCCTTCACTGACCAGGACTCCTCAACAAAACTTCATAAAATGAGGCTCCCTGGTCTGGCACAGTGGTGCAGGCCTGTAATCCTAGCAGCTCGCTGGGTTTCCCATAAGTGCTCAGGTGCTAGAGGTTTGTTTCCTGTGGGGCCAAGATGAGAGATGATTGATTCTTGAAGAGGTGAGGCCTGATAGGAAAGGGTCAGGTCTGGATCTGTTGCCCCTGGAAGGACAGTGCTACTCTCACACACTGAGGGCATCCTCAGCAGATTGGGGTTTTCATGAAGCCACACCACAGGCCTGGCCCTGCAATGTGCAATTGATTTCCTGTTCACTTTCACACCACTGTGACACAGGCCAGGGGCCTCACCAGAGGACAATGGGACTGCCCAGCCTTGGACACTCAGCCTTGAACACTGTCAGTTAAACCAACCTCTTTACACAGTACTTGCTAACTCAGATGTTTTGCTATAGCAACATATAAAGGATCAATATGTGTTTCTTGTTATTATGGTTTTAGATGCAATCTTCATTAAAGAAAGAGCTGCATTGGAAATTAAGAAAATCTATCTGAAATAATTGTGTCCCAAAGTTAGACTCTCAGATCTTGCCACAGTCTGGCTGGGCACAAAATCACGAGCCACTCAAGCAGGAACAAACTTTATTTTTTGAAACTGCCGCCAATGTCCGGTATGCGCCCGGGAAGATTTTTTCCACCCACATGGCCTCCTCTCAGACCCGCAGAGTGAGCTCCTCCCCCGGAACTCCCTCCTACTGTACTTCCCCAACCAATGGGAACTCTCCAGGAGTCCCTTAGCCAGCCTAGGTGAACAGCAGGAGTCCAATATCCATATGAATGCAAATCTTAACATAATCATATCATCTCAGTGGCTAGCTGGCGTCACCTTTTGACCAAAAATGCCATGCATCATATACTTGGCTCTTAGCAAGATCTCATGGATATGAACTACTCAGCAGTGTAAGATGCCAATTCTCATCCAGCAGGTGGTTCTGGAATTCTGCACTGGGAACAGTTCTTACTGAGGCTGATGATGCAGTTCAGCCTGAACCTTTTGAATAGGATGTGGGTCTCACTGATTTGTTTAGTGCCTCACTTTTGCTGAGGGTGGCTTTGAAATGGTGATCCTCCTGACTCAGCATGGACTTAATCTCATCGCTTTCCCTCCAGTCACATAAGACATATTATTTATTCAAAGTCAGTTCACAACCCCCCATTGATTCTTTACACCCAGCTGCACCCACCAGGGCATTTGCATGCTGCTCCTGGGGGAGGGCCTCCCTGCAAGGCTGATATAAAAGCTCAGCTCTAACCTGCCCTTGACTCACCAGGACTCCTCAGCTCAGCTTCTCAAAATGAGGCTCCCTGCTAAGCTCCTTGGGCTGCTGCTGCTCTAGATCCCTGGTGAGGACAGAGGGGATGGGGAGGAGAAGGGGAAGGGGGTGTGCTCAGTGCTTCCTACATGTTAGCTCTGTACATTTCAGTTGGGTGGGTGTCACTGCATAGGATGGGGCATGTGATGTTCAGATTCATGAAAGGGAGGAAACAAGTCATCTCCTGATGACGACCAGGACATAGAAAGAGGAGAGTGGTCTGGTCAACCTCTAGACAGGCATTTATACTTATATGACATTGGGTATTTTTGGATAGAAACCAAAACTATATACTCAAGAATGTAACAGTAATTTATTTGAGGAAGGAACAAAATAATTAAAATGTTTCATAATGTTATGAATAAACTTTAATTTCTGTCATTATTTCAGGATCCAGTGGGGACACTGTGATGACCCAGAGTCCTCTCTCCCTATTTTTCACCCCTAAAGAGCCAGCCTCCATCTCCTGCAGGTCCATTCAGAGCCTCCTACACAGTGATGGAAACACCTATTTGCGTTAGGTTGTGCAAGTGAGGCCAGGCTTCAAAGAGTCTAATATATAATGTTTCCAACTAGTACACTGGGTTTTCAGACAGGTTCAGTGGGTTAGGGACAGATTTCACACTGAGAATCAGCAGGGTGGAGGCTGAGGATGTTGGGGTGTATTACTGCTGCAAAGTACACATGTTCCTCCCACAGTGGTGAAGCCCCTAACAAAAACCTCCCTGCCTGGGTGGCCCAGCTGCCAGCTGTGCTGCTGATCTGGGCAGCAGCTCATCAGATTGTCTGAGAGGAAGAAGCTACAGCTGAGGGCTATGGACCTTGAGTGTCATGGCTACAGCTCAGTCACCACATATCAAGGTGCCATCAACTGCAGAAGACCTGGTGTGGCACCAGCAGAAGGGAGACCCTGGGAAATAGAGTTGGAGTGCTCCATGTTGAAATTAAGTCAGCTGAAGAGGCCCTAAGAGCCATGCAAAAACACAGAGTTCTATTGTCAAAAAAAAAAAAAAGACAGGGGATATTTTCAGTATAAATCTTAATCTTTATTTTCCACAATATTTTTTAAGAAATAGGTCTTGAAAGCATTCATCCTGTTGTGTAAATGCATGCACAACAAAAAGATGCAAATGATGACATTAGTAACACCCAGGGGTGCTGAGGGGTAAGGGAGGGTCCTACTCTAATGAGATTGAAGTCAAATTGTCACCAGCTGTTGTTGAGGTGTTAGAAATGTACTGTTATAATTTACCCCCAATTAAAAATTAGGGGGGGGGGAATAGCTATCATATAAACAGAAAAAAAATGGGAAGGGAATTGAAACAATTTACTCCCAAAATAAACTAAAGAGAAAGGTGCTTGTAGTGAGGAGATTCAGGGATTAAAAGGGCAGGAGGAAGAGAGAAAGCACAGAAGTATGGCCAAGGGAAGCCCCTCCCTGTCTGGAATTTTGCTGAATGTAAATAGGTGAAAATCCAATTAAAATGTTTAGATTGGCAAAATGGATTGGAATTGCTTATGTACATGTTCATTTAGTAATCTCACCTTAGGTCTTAGAACAGGAGAGTTTGATAGTAAAAACATGAAAAACCATCAGGGAAAGCAGTCATGCTATTATCAGAAATACAGAATTTTTTCAAGTTTGATTTAGAGACACAAAAAAATTATACAATGATATTGGGGTTCATTCTCCAAGGTGATAAATGTTACAAACATACATGCACTAAAAAATCAAGGCTCCAAAATACATTGAAAAACTGTGACTTTTTGAGGATAAAAAGACAACAATACAGTAACAGAGGGGACCCCACTATTGTACTTTCAATAGTCCCTGGGACAACCAGACATAGGACAAGTCAGGAGACAGAGACTGCAGCAATGCCACCCACTTAAGAGACATGTAGCCGGATGCCACCCACAATGGCTTGCTGCATGATCGCTCAAGTGCACATGGAATGCTCTCCAAGATCCTGCATGTGTTAGGCAACAAAACAAATCTCAATGATATTATAATGACTTCATGCATATTATCTCCTCTGATGATGATGTATGAAGTTACAAGGTAACAGCAGAAAGTGAACAGAAAAATTCACAAATGTGAGGAAAGATAATGCACTCATATAAGAGCTGGCTCAAATGAAATGTTTTAGTGAGCTCTCCATTTCTGGGACCAAAAGACCAAACATGAACAGTAAGAGAAGGAAAGGTTTATTTTGGCTCATGGTTTTGGAGGTTCAGTCCAAGGTCAACTGGATCTATAGCCCTAGGGCCAAGGTGAGGCAGGATGTCACAGGAGGGGACATGGCAGAGAGAAGCAGCTCAGGTCATATCAACAGGAGAGGGATGGGGAGAAAGAGGAAGAAACACAGGAAGGTCAACTCTCCGGGGCATGCCCCCAGTGGCCCACCCCTCTAGCCCTGCTCCACCTCCTTACAGTTATCCCTGACATTGTCCATTCAGACTAAGATGGACTCATGATGTCACATTCCCCTAATCTGAATGATTGACCTCTGAAGATGCCCAGGTTAACAAAAGCTTTTGGGAGACATTTCACATTCAAATCCTATCAATCCACTCCTGACCTCGAAAAGCTCATATCCATATCACAATGCAAAGTGCACTGAGTCCAATTCAGTATTACCTTAAAGTCAAATTTAAAGTCTCTGAGACCCAAGGAAAACCCAGGTTGGTAAGCCCCTGTAACAGTCTAAAGCAAGTTACATATGTCCATCGTCCAGTGGCTGAATGTCACCATTCCCATTTCAAAGGGGAGGAATATGAGAACAGCAAGAAGGGATGGTGCCAAAGCTGGACTGTAAAATCCAGTTGGTAAAACCCACCCTGCAGCCCCCTATCCAGCATGTGGGCATGTGGCACAGTGAAGTTCTGTCCAAAGGGTTGACACAGGGCTCTGCCCCTGTGGACTTGCTGGCTGCAGCCACCATGGCCTCCCTTTCCATTTGTCTCTGCTGGTTTCAGAGTTTCCCTCAGCAGATGTCCCTGCTGTTGGCATCACTGTCTCAGGGTCTTCACTGCAATGCCACCTCCATTCTCACCTTGTCTTCTCAGGGCTGCTACAGGGATTCAGCCCTGATGCACCACACCTGGCTTTCAGGGGCTCCTTTGAAATCTCAGTGGAACCTCATGACCCCCAACTGCTGCATTCTGCATTCCTGCAGAACCAGCTCCAAGTGGGTGAGGCCCATGTCTGCCACAATCTTGAGCTATCACCAATCCTCCTGGGACCACAGGTATACCATCATCTGAGTGCCTGGGTGGCTGAGCACAGAAAACTACTTCCTAGGAGCTCCCAAGAAAGCAGGGTGTCCCTTGGTCTCTTTTCAAAGGAAATTTGACTTTTGCATCTTTAATGGTGACATTGGTGTGGTCCTGTCAATTCCTGAGATGTTCCCAAGCTAGTTTTTGTATTGTTCATGGACACAGCACTTGTTATCTACTGTGCTGAGCAACTGCTGTGCAGAGCAAAGACCTGAGCCAGGAACCAAGCTCCTGATCCCCCTGACCTGCAGGGCCCCACCACCACCATCTTCCTGCTCCTGTCCAAGTTCATGGTTTTAAATAAAAAGTGACCCCACTTGCTCCCTGAGAAGGTGTCAGGTATCCTGTGTGTATGCGGTGATCTGGGACTCCTTTACGGGCAGATGCAGTGTGGGAAGCCGGGGATGCTGGGGCTGCAGGGGCAGGTCCCTTCCCTTCCTCAGCACCCTGTAGAGGCTGAGAGGAAGGGTGTGGCAGTGGTGGCTGGAGCCTGGGCACTTTTCACATTCAAACCCACCCTGCAGTCCCTATCCAGCACCTGGGAATGTGACACAGTGAAGTTTTGTCCAAAGGGTTTACACAGCACTCTGCACTGCTCCTCAGCTGCCTCAGCTGCCCTGGCTCAACTCTGAGCATGGAAGCTCTTCCTGAGAGCCCTGGGAGACCCTCAGTAGCTCTGGAAGGGTTTTGCATGGGAAGCATGAGGCTGGTTGGGCCTCTCTAGACCACGAGCCCTCAGCTTCCTGCACCTTTAAAACTGACCCCCTCAGGGTCACTCAGGGCCCTTCTCTTCTCTGGCAAAACTCCAGCTTTTGCATATCCTGAGAGTTACACACCTAGACGCCAGCTCCCTCAAGGCCAGTATGTTTTCTGAATCCCTGGTGCAATGTTGGTCTTCTGTACATAACGAGTTGAACAATTAGCATCCTGGTGGCCACAGATTGTGCTGATGCTGCTTTTAGAGCTGTTCTACTCAGCTCACATGGAACACACTAGCCACAGGGACTCTATAAATTGGATTCAGTTAAATGTTACAAGGAACTTTTCCTTTGCACTTGGTTCTTTCCCATGCTGAATCTCCCAGGCCATGTGTGGCTAACAGCTGCCAAATGGGACAGTTCAGATGCAGATCTCTTCATCATGTCAGGAGATTCTGTTGCCCAGTGTTGGTCTAAAAGTTTCACAAGGTCTTTCATGGAGCTGCAGCTCAGAACACAAACCTCACCAGCCACTGGGCACAAGCTTGTCCTTCCTCAGCTTGTATAGCTGCTGTGGTCCAGAGTCTACTCTGGAAGGGTTCTTGGATGGTAGGAATGGTGCTGCATAGACAGATCTAGACCAGGGGAACAGGGTTCCAGCCATCTCTGACAGTATGCCCTGCAGCCCTCAGGAGCCTTTGTAAATCCACACCTGTGGCTTCTCACCTTGATCACAGTGTCCATCCCCTACTGTCCTAGGACTATTTCCTCTTCTGAATATAAAATGGTTTGTTGATATTGTGT
This sequence comes from Marmota marmota marmota, assembly GCF_001458135.2. Classification (NCBI taxonomy): domain Eukaryota; kingdom Metazoa; phylum Chordata; class Mammalia; order Rodentia; family Sciuridae; genus Marmota; species Marmota marmota. The sequence continues at coordinate 10,317,212 of NW_026000020.1, forward strand.
CTTCAATTGATGTCTGCATCAGAGGAGGGATAATTTTCTGTTCTCTACAGAATCCTTCTGGTGATGGAAGCAATAGAATGAGCTCCATCAGGAACAGAGAATGGACTCCAGGGAGCCTCCTTGGGACCCGACTCTGACCCTGTGAGATGCAATAACAATAAGTAACCAGTAGGTGTCAGAACAGACCACAATTTGCAAAGAGAAGCTTGCTCTTGGAAATGCTAGGTAAGTAAGAGAGTGATACTGTCTCTTACCTTCAGGGAGATCCCCAGGCTTTAATGGGAACTCTGTGTACCCAGGATCATGTGGAGAACCTGCCCGGGTGCTGAGGTGTGGACAAAGCTCTCTGTGTTGGTGCTCTGAGACTGGATGCCCAGCCCTGCCTTTGTACCTCTCCACCTAGTCACTAAGGCCACTTCTTTGTATTAGTAAAACTGCCCCCATTCATATGTTGATGCCTCCCCTCATTGTTGGTTTGTTTGAAGAAGTGCTCTATAAGAAGGAATGGAGGTTAAACAAGGTCAAGGAGGTGAGGCTGATCCAACAGGAACCATGTCCTTCTGAATAGACATCTGTTGAGAGCCACAGCTGAAGGGGCCCCAGCAAACTTCCAATTGATTGGCTGACTGTGGCCCCAGCAAATTTCCAGCTGCCAGCTGATTGGCTCCTCTGTGGCAATGCTCATTGGGCTGTTTCCCCGCTCTTTCAGATCACAGAGCTGCTCATTGGGGGACTCTTTTGGTTCCACCCATGAGACCCAGCCAATCGGCCTCAAGGGTGGGAGAAGTGGGGATTGAGAGGCTTACTGGAAGCCGGTGGTGGCAGTTGGGCTCTGAGGGAATTCCTGAAGAGCTCCTGTGGTGTGGCATGTCTCTGTGTGTGTGTGTGTGTGTGTGTGTGTGTTCTAAAAATAAAGTTCGTTTCTGCTTGACAAGTGGCTCATGAATTGTGCCCAGCCAGACTGCAGCAGTCTTCCAGGGAGCTTTCTGTTCAGGGAGCCTCTCCATCCCTCTCAGGCCACAAGGAGAGGCCTGTGAGGACAGAGAAGAAGGGAGCCCTAGGAAGAGAGCCTACAACAGAGGGGTCATCTGCTGCCCCTTGACTATGGACCTTCAGGCTTCAGAACATTGAGAGGACACATCTTTACTATCAGAGCCACTGAGACCAGGGAGATGTGTCTCCCTATGACAGTCCCTGAATATTACTTCAGAATCTTGACCTTCCCTGAGCAGGAACAGTCTCAGGACCAACCTCATGGACATGGCCCTGCTGGGATCCTCTCTCTCCTGCTCCTCTGACTCGTGAGGAAGGAGGACCCTCATACTCAGTGTGTGACATGTGATGTTTCTTTGCACATGATGTTGTCCACCTGTTTGGTGTCTGATCAGAGTCACAGCACATGGAGTGAACACATGCTTGCTGTTGATAGTTGAGGGTCTTCATGTTGCTTCTGACTTAGAGGCTAGTGGAATCCTAAAATGGACTATGTCTCTAGCTTCCCTCCTTCTGTCCCAGAAGAGAGGATATCTATCCTCTGCAGGGCCTGCCTGAGTACCAAAAAGGTCCCAGCCTGGCAGCAGCACAATCAGGCCTTGATCCCAGCTCCTGCTGGCTCTCACTGCCCTGACCATGGTGCCTGGTGCATCTGGACAGATGCTACTCTGCCAGTAGCTGTGCTGTTTTCAGGGCATATGCCTCCTACCTCACCTCTAAGACATCAATCTCACCCCAGCTTCTGTTCCACCAGGAGGCTGCTGAAATTCTCAGGCTATCCCAGGAGGCAGGCTGGGGACAGCTCTGATAGCCCACTTCTCTACCCCTCTCTCCATGTGGCTCTGGGAAAATGACCCATCCTGTGAATGTCCCTCATCTGTGAATGGGACAATAAAGATTCCAAGGTTGCCTGCACTGGACCATACCATGGACCATGAGATATATACTCAAATTGGAGAAAATCCCCAGGGCTGTTTTATGCACCGCTGAATATCTTAGAATGAAGACACTACATAAGATATTCCTAGTCATTTTCATTATTAACTGAAAGTCCTCAGTGTCACCTGATTCTCTGGAGGCTGCCCCTGCTCTAGGCCAAGCCTCCCCCTGGGCAGCAATAAGGCCTACAGTGCAAATGTAAGCCAGCCACAGTCACTGACCTCCCCATATTTCTTTGCTCTCTGCCTCTCCTGAGCCTCCACATGCCCCAGCCTCCTAATCATTCCAATCCGAGTGAAGTTAAGCCCTCTCCCCTACTGCTCACATTCCAAAAAAACTGTCTTATTTCTAACTGTTGTGTGATGTTTATAGAACATGCCCTGGGACACACCTAGAAGTCTGACCTAAGGTTGACCCTAGCCTGGAAGAACCCAAATCCTCAAACGAACAGAACCTTAGATCCAGAACTGTAAGCTTAGCCCCCTAAAATCAAGAACTGGGGTGCCAACCATGAAATCAGAACACTGAAAACAATAGTTAAAACTTTCAAAGATACAATTGCATCCAAACAAGAACACCCAGGACACCATCAACTCCCCATAGCCCTTAGAAGCCCACTTCACTGGCCAGATGGTGATACAGGTATAAGTTGTCCTCCTGTCTCTGTGTTGGTTGATCTGCAGTGAAGTCTTTCCCTTTGCTTCAACCCCAGGCCATGGTGTGCATGTGCCTGTCTTCTCCACCTGTGGGCAGCAAGCTCTGGCTTGCCATCATACACACTGTGGGCAGATGTGCATTTGTTCCACCAAAGAAGCCTCTTTCTATCCACTATATGCAGTCTTAGAAAGTCAATGATATTACAAATGACCTCAGCCCCTTCAGTCTGGGTTTTCTAAGCCCTGTTTGTGTCAGCCGATTAGGACTGTCACAACACAGTATCAAAAAGCTGTTGGCTTAAAACAGCAGAGAGTTTCTCTGGGTTTGGAGTGCAGAAAACTGGGTCTATTTCCATTGGACTGGCCCAGAGCACTGGTGGCAGGGCTTTTGCACCAGCCTGCACTGTCTTCACTTTCTGGTGGCCGCAGCTCCCCTGGCTGAGGCCACATCCCTGCAGTGACTATGTCCCTGTTCACATGGCCTCCCCTTTTCCATGTCAGATCTCCTCCTCTCTTTTGAGAACACCCTTAGGGCCCATCTGATGAATTCCAGATCACTCCCCATGTGAATATCCTTCATCACATCTGGTGGGCACGTTCCATATGAGGCAGGCCAGCATAGGGCAGGACCTGCCCTGGTGGCCACGCACTCAGCGACCTGAATGGTGAAGAACCAAGTCTCCATGTTCTCACACCACAGTGTCTCCCTCCCTGCACCCTCAGCTTATCTCCTTCATGGTCACCAGTGACCTCACTTCTCCAAGGGTCTCTGCTCCCTAGAGGGGCTCATATAGAAGAGTTGCTGAATGACCTGCCATGTCACTATTTCCATGCAGAAGACAAACACAACCAGGAAGGCCCTCCACCATGGGGGAGATGTGGTCCTTACAGAGGAGAGTCCTGGGTTGTTTCTACCTGGACCCTGGATTGTCTTCAAGGCTGAGTGGCCCTCAGGACTCAGGGAGGGAGCATGTGACACCTGGATAAAAGGGGACCCACCTCATGGGTGGCACATATGTTGTGGGCCAAGTGGTGTCACTACACTTCCAAAGTATAAAAAGACTACAATGTTGGCTGTATTTTTCTTAGCTAATTTCTTGAAGTAATTTGAAATGCTTTCAGTGCTGAATTAGAATCAGATTTCTAGTCCCACCTCATCTCATCAGATGGGGGAAATTTTTAATATAGCAATATAATATCCAAAGATACTGCTCTGGAACTCAAAAATCCAGCACTTGTTCACCCGTCCCTCCTGTGCCCTCTGCTATCCTGGGGACTGTTGAAGATCCATGCCCCCACTTAGTTCTTCCTTTATTCCACTCAAGGTGAAGTTCAGGGACTCCAAGGACTCTCTCCTCACAGAGTCTAGTGATGAAAAAGGTCAGTGGGCCCAGTCCTCCTGGGCTACCTAGTTGCTGGCCTTCTATCAGCTTGGCATCTACTTGGAGAAGCCATAGAGCTGCCCCTCACTGTCATGGCAGCAGAGTGCACAGGCACCTCTCTGCAGGTGTCCAGCAGGCTCTGGGTGACCTCACTCTATCTTCTGGAGAGGAGTCTAGGAGCTGGCAGCACCTTTGTCCCACTCAGTGCTGCCTCCAAGGGCCCAGAGGCTCACGCATCCCCTGGCCACCTCCATCGAGGGGCAGTTGGAGAGAGCCTACCAGCCCTGGAGGCCCCTGGAGAGTAGTTTTGCCTCAGGCCATCAGGTATGCAAATGAACTCCATGGCCAGTTGTGCCTATTTAACCCCTGGACATGAGTGCCAATTCCAGAGCATGTGGAATTACAACAGGTGTCCAGCCCCACTGCCTTGTCCTTGGGTCCAGAGCAGCAGGTTCTGTAGACACTGCAGAATGAGCTTCCAGGTCCAGCTCCTCTGCCTCCTGGTGGTGAGGTTTCAGGATAAGCACATTCTGGTGGAAGACATTAAGCTGGAATTTACCTGTAAGCCTAGAGATACTGTTTGTCAGTGTGCTTTGGAAATGTTGGTGTAATATGGAGTGTAATATGGCGAGTTATTTTCACTACTGGGAACCCGAGGCCAAGCCCCAGGGTAACAGAGAGGCAGAGGGAGGGAGTTTTGAACCTGCCTTGGGCCTCTCTGAGGAGAGTGGGGCACTGTTTTTCTAACAATAATTTGAGAGAAATAACTCATGGTGCACCTTGGATACTGTGTCTTTGCAGGCTGCAGGGGGAAGATCACACTGACTCAGTCCCCAGAGAACCTGGCAGCCTCTCAAGGTGACTTTGTCTCCATCATCTGTAGAAGCAGCATGGCAGTAGGTACCTCTGTGGCCTGGTACCAACAGAGACCCCAGGAGGCTCCCAGGCTGCTCATCTTTGGGCCATCTGCCAGGGCTGCTGGGACCATTTCCAGATCCAGGGAAGTGGCTCTGGATTTGACTTCTCCCTGTCCATCCATGGAGTGGAAGTTGAAGATGTTGGGGTGTTTTACTGACAGCAGCACTTCAGCCAGACTCTCACAGTGACTAAGCCCAAGCAGAAATGTCCCCTGTGTGCTCCAGACCCTGCCCTGGTGCAGATACCTGCTCCCTGCAGGAGGCACAGCCTGGGATGTGTGAAGCACCCTTTCTGCAGCTCTGCAGGTTCTCAGAGCTGTGCTCTCTCACCTGCTGAAGCAGGGGCAGAGAAATGTGCAACTCACATTCCACCCCAGGGGAGAGTTGCCAAATGATTTATAGATGGAGGATTCCATCATCAATCACTGCATAATAGAGCCCCTGACCCTCAGAAAGAATGATGATTCATTTCTTCCTGAGAGGCTGTGGCATGGTGGCGGGTCCTCCATAGCTGTGCCTGGCTGCTGCTTGCATGTGTCCACAGAAGGTCAGCTGGACTGGAGCTCCATGCTGGCCTCAACTACCTGCTTCTCAGTTGGAGTTGGCTTTCAGCCAGGGCTCCTGGGTTCTCCTCTTAATGACAGGCAATTGGAGGAGTAGTGGGTGACTTCAAACAGATTTTGTTTGTTTTATTTTGTTTTCTGTCAATGTGCCTGAGTGCTTCTGCCCAGCACCAGAGACAGAGCACTCCTCCCCAAAAGAGGGAGCTGCTCACACTCCTGGGCTAGCTCCCTGCTGTGCCATGGCCATGCTGCCCACAGGTGTGGTGGTGGGTGTGGCTGTAGGCTGGGTGCTTCTCCTGCAGGTGGCCTCTGTCCCTCCCTCCAGTGGACAGCACCAGTTTTCACATTCTAAGAGTAGAAGTTGGTCTGTGCTGCAGGGTCAGCCCTGGGTTCATGGGCAATGCAGTCTTCAGGCATTCTACAGGTCAAATTAGTTCAGGGTTGGGGGGTGCTCCCGCCTCTTCAGTTTTTGGTAGTTTAAAAATTCTCAATATTTTCTTTGGGGTTGGGGGAGGTGTATGGGGAATGGAACTCATGGGCACTCAAACACTAAGTCACATCTGCAGCCCTGTTTTGTATTTTATTTAGAGATAGGATCTCACTGAGTGCCTAGTGCCTTATTTTTACTGAGGCTGCCTTAAAACTTATGATCCTCCTGCCTCAGCCTCCAGAGCAGCTGAGATTACAGGCATGCACCTCTGTGATGGGCAAGAAGGATCAATATTATTTAAATATTTGAAGGGCTTGGTATGTAGCTGGGGTGGTAGAACAATTGCCTGAATGCAAGAGGCCCGGGTTCAATCTCAACAGTGCAAAATTTTAAATATTTCATAAAATCAATAGTGAAGCCATCAAATTCTGAGATATTCTTTAACAGATGATTTCTTTTCCTCCTTCTTTCCCTTCCTTCCTGAAGTTTCAGGAATGGACTCTGAGCCTGTTATGCACTAGGCAAGACATCTGCCATTGATCTATACCCCAGCCCTTGAGGGGAGAGTCTCGATTACTGACTCCTTCTCCTTCTTTATATTGCTCTTTTCATATTGTCTGTTTCTTCATGACTTAGTCTTGTTGGTTGGTTCTGTCTAGGATTTTATCCATTTTTTCTAGATTATTCTATTTATTGGCAGAAAACTGTTCATTATATTTTCTTATGATCCTTTGAATGGCTGTTACTAGATCTAAATTTTCTCTTTTATTTCTAATTTCATTTGATACTATTTAATATAGTCTAGCCAACAATCTGCCAGTTATATCTGTCTTTTCCTAAAACCAATATTTACTTGCTTCTTTTCTATTATTGTTCTCATCTCTCTATTTTATTCTGATGTTTGTAATGTCTGTTCTTCATGGTAACCTGGGGCTTAGCTGGTCCATCTGTTCCTCCTCCCCTGAGTGTAAAGCCAGATATTTGTATATTTCTCCTTTTTCAATGAAGGCAGCTACTGCTGTAAAACTTCCTCTTTGAACAGCCTCTGCTCCACCCCATAGGCTCAGGGGTGTTGTTAGTATTCTCATTTGTCTCAGCACAAAAAAATTGTATTTCATTTCTTCTTTGACCATTTGGTTCTTCAGGCCCATATTTTAAAATCTGCACTCATTTCTGATTTTGCTAATTTTTTTTCTGTACTGAGCTCTAGCTTTATGGATTGTGTCAGGAGAAGACACTTGGTGATTTCAGTCTTCTTAAGTAGCCATGATGTGTCTAGTGGTATAACATATGCTCTGGAGAATGGTCATGTTTGATTGAAAAGAATGTGTGTTCTGTTGCTGTTGGAAATGAGGTCTGGTAGATGTCCATTGGGTCCATTTTTCTACAATGGTGGTTTCTGTCTATTCACTGCTGAAAGTATGGGACCCATGTGCCCTGGTATTACTGTATTGCTGCCTTCATTTCCCTGTGGATCTATTAATGTTTGCTTTCTATAATTAGGTACTCCAATTTGGGTGCATATACACTCATAATCCCAGCTTCTTGATGAACTGGCTCCAGTGTCTTCTGTAATGACCTTTCCCTTCATTCCCTGTTCAGTTTTGTGCTGAAGTCTAGTTTACCTGCTGTGACTGCAGTGATGCTTGCTCTCTTCTGTTTTCTAAAGACTGCGTTCTGAGAAGAGTAGCTATTGGAAAGTGTATTTTAACCAAAATAATGATGATCCTCAAGAGCTCCTGTGAGTTCAGGTTGTATAAATTAGTGTAACTGAACATAATAATGGGTTACAGTACAAAAGCCAAACCATATTGATAGATGATGTAAAATATTTGTTAATTTTTACATGTATTAATAATTTTTAGTTAAGAAATATCTCAGTGTCCTTGGAGGAAGGACAATCAGAAGGCAAAGTGACCACAGAGTTTCACTGTGAGGACAGAAAGAGAGTGCTGTTAATGAGCATCCAAGAACCCTCTCAGGTAAAGAAAACACACCGTAAAGTATGAAAAAAATGAGAAAAATGGTTAAAAAATTTAATATAGAAAAGAAAAAAAAGTTAAGAAAAAAATCCATTAGTCTCCCAAACAAGGGATCACACTGGCCATGAAAATATGCTCCAATAATGTGGGTCTTTTCTGGTGCACAGCGCCCCCAAGAGATATGCTATGGATTTGCTCCAAGAAACCCCCCTGCCCAGTGCACCTAGTATCTCCTCTAAGCCACACATCAACACAGAGCCACCTTTTCCATCATTTCTAGAAGATGATATTCCATGGGATTTTGGAAAAATGATCACATGTTCATATTAAGGATTAAGTCATGACATCAAGTAGCTTCTTTTGTTTACTCTTTCTTAAAAGTACAATGCCTCGTTCTAAATACAAAATCTTACACCCTCAGTACAAATATGAACCTGAATAATTAGGGAACTTTTTCTCTCACAAGGCCAACAAACTCCTCTGGGACTATATGTGTACAGCAGCAGGAAGGTAGCCCCCAGAACACCAGCTCTGCCGCTTCCAGGCTGGGTCGGCCCAATCCTTGCTGATCTGCATGTTTCCCCAGAGCCCATTTGTGCTTCTCAAAGTCCCTGTGAACAGGCCTCTTGGTGACCCTGGACAACAGGAGCCTCCAGCAGAGCCCATCTAACCATCTGACCCAGCCGCACTCTTCTGCCTTCAGCTGCTCCTGCGTCCAGGTGAGGGGGGGAGCACAGGGGACAGCCTGAGCTGATGGACTTCTCCTAGTGTGAGATGCTCCCAGGGTTATTTGCATATCTGGCCCACAATGCTCTGAGGTTAGGGGACCAGGACAGCCAGGTCTACTGGAGAAAATGGAGTGGGACACATTTGACAACAGGAATGCTGTTTTTTTTTTCTTCCCAGCTTCCAGTAGGACCCTGGGGCTGATGTAGGCACCATACTACTTGATTGTGTTTCCAGGAGACAGCACCTCCATCACCTGCACTGCCAATGAGAGCATCAGTCACTCTCTAACCTGGTACCAGCAGAGACCAAGCCAGTCTCCCATGATTCCCATGTATGAAGCTGATAAGTGATGATCTGGCATCCAAGATGTCTTTGCTGGGGTACAGTCTCAGACAAAATTCACTCTCAAAATCAACAGGGTAGAGGCTGAGGATGCTGCCAGCTCTGACTGCCAGCATGATTCTGCAGTCCTCCCACACAGTCACAGCCCCATGCACAAACCCTCCTCCATTGGATGGTACAGGGGGATCACATGGTGTCACCAGCTACCCTCTGCCCTGTGGTATGCTCAGAGGCACAGGGTCTGGTGGGAAGCACTGGCCAGGCTCATGATAAAGGCCTGAAAGTGACTTCAGACTCCTGAAAGCAGGCCATCCCACTACCACCACCACGAGGGACACTGACAAGCAGCGCACACTCCACAGCCAGTGGCCAGGGACTGAGATTTGGAGAGTACTTGGTGTTGAAACCACACTAAGGGCTCACATGTCTAGTGTGACTGACCTCTAGTAATCCTGTACAGATGTGGCTTTGGAGGTTCTCAGACCTCAGCTTGCTTCTTGTGTTTGCAGGATGAGGTGGAAACAGACTCCGAGGCTCTGGCTCTGTAACTCCCACTCAGGCCTTCATTTAAAACCAGATGCAATTAAATCCAGAAAAGCACATGTGCTGCCAATAAGTGAATGTAAAGTGACCAGCACGGTGAACATGAACTTACTGCACCCTCATTGCCACTGGCCCATGGGGGATACAGGTGTCCCAGCCCCTCACAAGCCCTCCTGCTCCTCCCACTCACCCACCCAACACCACTTCCCATCAACATAGGTTAGATCTCCTGGAACTTCCTATCAGTGCACCTCCTGAACTTTCCCTTTGGCATCTTTCTCTTTTTTATCAACAGGTTCTTGAAATTCACCTGTGTTGTGGGCGAGGTTGCAATTGGATCCTTTTCACTAAGGACAGTTCCCTATTATATATGAACATGTCAGTCATTCTTTATGTTAATGATTTGGCTTGGTTTTGACACTGTTGGTAATTTTTTAGGAACATTCTGGAAAGATCCCTTGTAGAGGTATGCATTCACTTCTTTTGGGTACATTCCTAGGAATGGGAGTGGTGAGTTAGAGAATTGGTTGGCACAGTTTAGCTTTAGTGAACACTAAAATAAAATAGTTATATTATTTCTAAAATAGTGAGCTTATTTGCAATATCCCAACCTGCACCATCCTCAAATGTTCCAGCTGCTATAGAACCTTCTCAAATAATATTTGATAGTGGTAGACTTTGTGAAATTGTGTCCATTTTGGTAGATATTGAAATGGTATTGTGGTTAAAATATACATTTCTTTGATGAGAAATGATATTGAGTAATTTTGCATATGTGTTTTCTTTAGCCATTTAAGTAAATTTTTTAGAAATGGTTAGTGATCAAATCAAAACATACAAACATTTGTTCTTTTCTCCATTTTCAGTAGTTCTTTACACATCTTGAAAATTGTGTTTTGTCAGTGTATAAGCCAGGATTCTCCAGAGAATCAGAATACATGTGCATGCACACACACACACACACACACACACGTGCATACACATAGACATACATGTACATATAGGAATATATATCTCTATCTATCTATCATCTATCTATCTACATTAGAATGTTACATTGGGTCACAAGATCATGTAGGCTGAAATGTTCCCCAATGTCTGTTTTCAAGTAGCAGAACCATGGAAACTGGTAGATTCTCAGTTCAAAAATCTGGAAATCTCAGAAAGAGAAAATACAATATGCTCTCATGTTTGAGTCCTTAGGTCTGAAGATCCCCAACGGTGCCTTGGTGCTGGATTAAGTTCCCATTCAAAAGCAGAGAATCCTGATATTTTATGCCTACAGGTAACAGTGGTCCAGTGGACTAGTGCACATGGTAAGGAGGGTAGATGGAAAGAGAAAAGATGAGATCTTCTCCTACTTTTGTCCTCTCATTCAGGCTGTGTTTTCTCTAATCACTTTCTTGAACCACCTGCCCATCATTTCTTGGAACACACTCAACCTTGGAACACACATCCAGAAGTGTACTTTACCTATGCTTTAAGCATCCTTCAATGCATTCATGGTGACACATTATTTGACAACCACAATTAGTAATATGCACTGGGATATCATCTCCCAATTACTTGGCAATTGGCTTTTTATTTTTAAAATTTAAAATATTTTATTGACAATAAAAGTCAAACCTTTGTATTCAGAGTTTCTACATCATTGGATTCAATCAATCATAGATTGAATATAGACTGAATTTGTACCAATAGTTTCTTGATATTAGCTTCTAAACAATATAGTGGAACCATTATTTACATAAAGAGATGATTTAAAGTGTATGGAGGGTGAAATTTTCTCCATCAGAATAATTAGTCCATCAGCTTTAAATTCACTCTCACAGATAGTCTCAAAACACGTACAAAATATGGACTTCTTTGCAAGAGAGCAACACAAGTTACCTCTATTCCATCTCAAATAGTCTACTTTCTCTGAAAACTCATGAACCCAGTCTTTACAATTCACAGTTTTATCAGCATTCTGGTGGGTCTTTTTACTTTCAGCAGAATCACACAGTAAATGCTTCTCACAACAATCTAAAGCTTTTACAACTTGCATCTCTAAAATTTTCAAATTTCTGCCCACAAGTTCCAAATATTTTCAAAGGATCAGAAACACTTGAGCAGGTTAGTCACAAAAATGACCATTTTTGGTACCAATTTCTGTTTTGGTCAACCTAAACATTTCATTGCTGCAACCAAAATACCAGATAAGACAACTTAGAAGAGAATACGTTTATTTTAACTTGTGGATTCAGAGGATTTAGTCAATAGATGGCTGACTCCATGGTGCTGGGCCTGAGTTGGGGCAGGACAAGTTGTTGGAAGGGTGTGGAGGAAGACAATAGCTCAGGACATGGCAACAAGCAGCAGGGGGAGCACCTCTAAGCAGGGACAAACACAAAGTCAATAGTCACACCTCCAGGGACCTACTTCCTCCAGTTATACCTTACCTACCTACAGTTACCACCATTTAATCCACACACATGGATTTATCCACTGACTAGGCTAAGACTCTCCTAACCCCAAAATTTTACCTCTAAACTTTCTTTCATTGTCTCACATATGAGCTTTTGGGGGACACGTTATATTTAAATTGTAACAATGACACTGAGCATCTTCAAGTATGTGATGATTACTTGCTTGCACATCTTCTTTGGAAAAATGTCTGTTCAGATCATTGCTCTATTTTTATTTGTTTCTGTTGTTTTTGTGAGTTGTTTTGTTTTTGTTTTTGATTTTTGCTGTTGAGTTGTGTGAACAACTTAAATATCTTGGATATTAACTCTATTGGATTTGTTTGCAAGTATCGTCTCTCATTCTCTAAATTTCCTCTTCCTCTTATTATTTCCTTTGCTGTACAGAAGTTTTTAGTCCCAATGTCAATGATTGTTTTTCTTTCCTGTGCTTTTGTTGTAATACCTGAGAAGTCACTGATACACCAATGTCAAGGATCTTTCCTCATATGTTTTCTTTTAGGTGATACAGTTTCAAATCTTATATTTACATTTTTAGCCCAATTGAATTCAACTCTGTATGTCGTGTTGCATGAGGTTCCAGTTTTATTCTTTACATGTGTTTGTGAATTTTTCACAACACTATTTTGTTGAGAGCCATGGCTGAGTTGGGATGACGCATGGCATTTTTGCCAGAAGTAGTGGTTGAGAGGTGACACCAGCGAGCCATTAAGATGATGACTTTTGAGTTCTTGCGGAGTTCCCATTGAGTTCCGGTTGAGCTCTCATGGGGATTCCTGAAGAGTTCACACTGGTTGGGGAAGTGCCAGAGGAGGGATTTTCCGGTTGGTGGTTCCTGGAGGAGCCATGTGGCATTCAGGAGAGTTCCCAGGGAGCCTGTGTGGAGTGTGCTGTTGGAGTTCAGAAATAAAGTTTGTTCCTGCTTCAGTGGCTCATGATTTGTGCCCAGCCAGACTACGGTGTTTGGCAGCCCATTCAGGGAATGCCTGAAGCACAGAGGTAAGTGAAATTGCTCGCCCCTAAGGGAAGGCGAGAGAATGGGTTACCATTTCAAAAAACAATGTGTTCTTGTCTTGATTTGTTTTGTTTTTGTTTCAAGCTGCCTATCCCTAGAACTTTCTCAGGCAAACTGGGAAAAATTGTTGGCTCAAGGTTTGAAGTTGTTCGCCCCTGAGGAAGAGATAGAAATAGACCACAAATGCACATGTCAAGAAAATAGGAAAATTGATACAACGATTTTTTGTTCCGTTTTTGTTTCAATCTGTTTCGGTTTTGTTTTGTGTTATCTTGTTGGGTTGTGTTATCTTTATAGTAGATAATAAATTAGTAAAAAACAAACCAAAAGAGTGTTAAGTAAATTGTTAGAAGTTCAGACCATGGAGAAAGACATTTTAGATCAACCAAAAGAGAAGGTCTCTCAAGCTAGTCAGACAGAGGAATAAAATTTAAAGAAAAGGGGCTATTAGGGAAAAAGCTACAACTAGAGGCTGCTACTAACACCGTTCTATCACCAAAGGGTGTAATTCAACCAACAGCTCCACCTATGGAGACAGCTGAGTGGCCCTCAACCCCCGTAGTTGATAGATGGGATCCTGAGACAGGACCTCAAATATGAGCATGCCCTGTACTTGAGTAGGCAGGAGGGCAGCGAATTAATCGTGCTTTAGATTTCAAAATAGTGAAACAGTTAAAGGAGGCTGTAACAACCTACGGTCCCCAAGAACCCTTCACTGTAAGCATGGTCGAATCCATTACCAACTTGGACATGACGCCAGCAGACTGGGCTAGCATGTGTAAATCTATGCTAAATGGAGGACAATATTCATTATGGAAGGTTGCCAATGAGGAATTTTGCACGGAGACGGCTAGGCGAAATGCAGCAGCCGGTTCCCCTCAAAGAAATCTAGATATGTTGTTAGGAAAAGGACCTTATGAGGGTCAATGGCAACAAATTGAATATGGTCCTGCTATATATTCACAAATTGCTGCAGATGCAGTTAGGGCATGGAAAACTTTACAAGAACATGGAGATTTACAAGGTCAATTATCTAAGATAATACAAGGAACTAATGAAACTTATGCTGAATTTGTAGATAGGCTTATTCAAAAAGCTACCAGAGTTTTTTGGGACACAGAACAAGCAATGCCATTAATTAAACAGCGAGTCTTTGAGCAAGCAAACAGATTGTGCAAGGAGAACATTAGACCATGGAAATATGGAGATTTAAACACATATATTAAATTATGTAGAGACATTAATGAACAAGGGCAAGTCTTGGCAGTTGCAGTACAACAGGCTTTAGATGCCAGGCTGAAAACATGCTACAATTGTGAACAAACAGGACATTTTAAAAGGAGTTGCCCCATAGGAGGAGGGTTTAACAAAGCTAGGTATCAAAGGAGTAGAATACCGGGTATTTGCCCACGATGCTGTAGAGGGAGACATTTGCCCTTCTCAAACCACCATAGATGGTACTCCGTTATCAAAAAATGGACAAGGACCAGGTATTTACCCATTATATCATGGAAAAAAGCATTGGGCTCCATTGCCATAAAACGGACAGGGGGCCCAATGCTCCAGGGCCCACGACCACAAATATGCGGAGCACTGGAGGAACCCAGCAACACCATCAGGGTAGTGCCCAGGACACATTGTCCATTAGATCTCTCATCAGACAAACCAGAGGAAGTGCAGGATTGGACATCTGTGCCTCTGCCAGAGCAGTACTAACTCCAGAGATGGGAGTTCAAATCATTCCCACAGGAGTAAAAGGACCTCTTCCCCAAGGAACAGTAGGCTTATTATTGGGATGCAGTTCTTCTACACGAAAAGGACTTATGATAAGTCCTGGGGTAATTGATCCAGATTATGAAGGTGAAATAAAAATTATAGCCAGTTCTCCAAAAGGTATATCAGTAATTTCACCAGGAGATAGAATAGCAAAGTTATTAATAATACCCAGCCTGCATGATACATTTTCCAGTCGTACTGTAGAAAGAGTTTCCAGGGGATTAGGCTTCACAGGTTTTGATTGGCTATGCTGTTTTTGAATTTAGATTCTCACACAATGCTAAAAGTAAATACTCAAGGACATGAATTTAATGGGCTACTGGAAACAGGTGCAGACCTTAGCATCATCTCTCATCAAGAATGGCCGAAACATTGGCCATTACAACAGGCCATTGAAATGCTTCGAGGCCTAGGAGTAACAACTAATCCCCTTAGAAGTGCAATGGTATTAGATTGGGGGGATCCTGAAGGATGTGAAGGAACTATACAGCCATATGTATTGGATCATCTTCCTATAAATTTATGGGAATTAGATGTCCTAGATCAATTAGGTTTGACATTAACAAATAACATCAATCCAAATGTGCCCACTACTAGGGCTAGACAAGGTTTTAGGAAAGAAAAAAAAAAGATTAGGAGACAAAGAACAAGATATAGCAGCACCAATTCAAATAGATCAAGGATTAAATAGACATGGATTGGGTTTTCAGAAGGGGTCACTGAAACAATAAAAATTACTTGGAAATCATAAAGACCAGTATGGGTTCCTCAGTGGCCCCTGACTAAAGAAAAGATACAAGTAGCCCATGACCTGGTCAAACAACAATTAGCTGAGGGACATATACAACCTTCCATATCTCCCCATAATAATTCCATTTTTGTCATCAAAAAAAAATCTGGTAAGTGGAGATTCTTGCAAGATTTAAGAGCCATTAATAATGAGATGGTTATTATGGGACCTGCTCAAATGGGGAATCCCCAATTGTCTGTTTTGCAAAAACCTGGTATGTTTTAGCTATAGATATTAAAGATTGTTTTTTTTCAATTCCAATTCATCCTNTTGCATGTTACAGTTGATACTTCTTCCGGATTTTTGATGGGCTCCCTTAATGCTGGAGAAAAAAACTAAAGATATTATAGCTCATTGCTTATAAAATTTTGCCAATGTGGGCGTTCCAAAACAGTTAAAAACAGATAATGCCCCTGGCTATATTTCTACCTCTTTTAAACAATTTTGCTCATAATTTGGCATTACTCACATAACAGGAATCACATACAATCCCACAGGGACAAGGCATAGTTGAAAGAGCTCATCAAACTATTAAAATGTACTTATTAAAGCAAAAAGATGGAATTGGGAAGGGGTATATATCCCCCAAAGATAAACTTAAAATAACCCTTTTTACTCTAAACTTTTAAAGTTTGGATTCATCAGGGCTTAGTGCTGTGAGAAGGCATATGTATCCAAAAAATGTACATAAGCCCAAGGTACTTTGGAAGGAAATTCTAACAGGACAATGGAAGTCCTGACCCAGTGATTGTCTGGAGTCGGAGTTCTGTTTGTGTGTTTCCACAGAGAGAACAGCAGCCAATTTGGATTCCAGAGAGACTAACCAAAGCAATTTCTACAGACCAAAAAGAAGATGATTTGACTCAAATCCATAACAGCTGATATCCACAGCTCCAGCTTGACTATTCTTACATCTGTGACAGTGATTCTCCCACACCTGGAGGCTAATGAATAACGAACACCATTAAGGCCTATTTCAAATGTAAAAAACCTTGAGGCTTTCTTGTGGGAATACCTTCAGACCCATATGCAAGTTACAGGAAAAAGGATGGGATATCCAAATAAGAGTCAAACCCAGGTGGTAACCAGGATGCTTTTTTCAATATCTATTTTATTATTGCCATTTCCCACATCATAAATTTTTATTTTGCTTTTTGAGCTCATACAGACCTAGATTAATGTTTTTCTGATCAGTTCTATTTTTTCACTGTGGAGTTTTTAAACATTGCAATGGAGATTTCACCTATGTACACACTTTTGTTTTGTGTTGTATGTCTGTATGTGAAAATGTCATATATCATATATGAAGAGCTCTCATTAAAAATGGATCCAAATATTTTTATTCATGTGATTTGAATGGTTTAATTTAAATTGGGTAAACAGCTGTTGAGGATTGTTTTAATATGTGAACAAAAAGGAGGTTAACAGATCTGTTTGTTTACTTTCACCTTTCCTTTTCATTCTATCTAATTCTATTCAGGATACTAAATTGTTCAGAAAATTGCTTTCTTTTAGTACCTGCTGGAATGTTACATAATTTTTTAACCATCATTGGCAGAATTCCTATCTTCATCCCAGTGCCAGTGAAGACAAAGATAAAACCAAACTACAGCTTCTACGATAGCTATTACAACAAACTGTATAAACTGATGCATCAATGAATAATAACTCAACAAGTAATGCTCAATCAAGGAGTCGATTTACTTTGGGAGGAAATGGACATATTGATGGATTCCTCTGCTTTGAACTGCTTGCAGAACTTGCCTGGACTATGTGTCACTTGTATGCATTGTGAACTATCTGTTGGTGCAGCGAATTGTGGTAGTGCTGGAGTATCTTTGCAAATGGTGTCATCGGTGGTACAATTTTTCCAAAAGGAGCCATCATTTGGCTTGGTGTCGTGGCATTTTGCATGCTCCTCCCTTCTGCTAGTGACAGTCTAAAATTTGGGGGCCAAAAGAGGTGAGGCAAAGAACCTCACCCCCCCCACTGGCACCAAGACCAAAGTTGGGGGCCAACAGAGGTGAGCAAAGAACGTCACCCCCCCACTGGCACCAAGGCCAAATATGGGGGCCAACAGAGGTGAGGCAAAGAACCTCACCCCCCACTGGTGCAAAGGCCTAATTTGGGGGCCAACAGAGATGAGGCAAAGAACCTCACCCCTCCACTTGTGCATAGGCCTATCCACAAGTATGGCTGTATGCTGGATCAGTAGTCAGTGACAGCTAAGATCCAATTGCAGTGGTACCAACCTAAGACAGGAGGCTGATGCCTTGAGGTCAGCTCATCTGATGATGGGTAAGGACCATATGTAGTATTAGACAACCTAACAGGCACGGTCCCTAAGCCACATTGCTTGTTGTTTAATTAAACAGAAGGGGGAGGTGTTGAGAGCCACGGCCGAGTCAGGATGATGCATGGCATTTTTGCCAGAAGTAGTGGTTGAGAGGTGACACCAGCGAGCCATTAAGATGATGACTTTTGAGTTCTTGCGGAGTTCCCATTGAGTTCCTGTTGAGCTCTTGCAGGCATTCCTGAAGAGTTCGCATTGGTTGGGGAAGTGCAGGAGGAGGGATTTTCTCATTGGTGGTTTCTGGAGGAGCCACATGGCATTCGGGAGAGTTCCCTGGGTGCGTGTGTGGAGTGTGCTGGTCGAGTTTAAAAATAAAGTTTGTTCCTGCTTCAGTGGCTCGTGATTTGTGCCCAGCCAGACTGCAGCACTATTTATTGATGAGACTTCATTTCCCTGTGTGTTCTCAGTGTTTTTATCAAGACTGGTGGGTCATTGACATGGGGGCTGGTTCTCAGTTTAGTGCCACCGGTCCATTTATCAGGCGGTTTTCCCAACACCACAGGGTTTCCATTACTACACTCTTTTGAGGTACAATTTGAAATCAGGAAGTGGGATCTGGAAAGACATTGCTTCCATGTTTTTCTTCTTTCTTGATATTGCTTTGGATCTTTAGGGTCTGTTGTGACTCCACACAAATTTACATTAAAAATACCTTTGGGCTTTGGATAATAATTGCATTGAATCTCTATATCACATGGTGTAGTTTGAGCATCTTTCAATTCACCAACATGGTATAGCCAAGTATTATTATTTATATTTCTTATTTGTAGATGAACACAATCTCTTTCTTTGTTTGTTTATATGGTGCTGATGTTTGAACCCAGCGCCTCACATGTGTGAGGGAGGTGCTCTGCCACTGAGCTTCAGTTATTTTTGTCTTTGATAATTTCTTTAATGAGCTTTATTAAGTCTAATGTGTCAATGTTCTCCTATGATGGTTCTATACACGTTTTCTGTTTAAAACATTATCTGCTTAAGACTGGAAATCATCCTCAGCTTTCCTAGTATCTGCATTAATTTATACCTTACCTGTGGACTCTGATCCTCTGTTAATTAACAGGTTTATTGATAAGGTATGTGTTGAACTTTTTTCTAAAGTCCATTTAATTTTATTTTCATATCCAATTGCTCTTTGTAAATGTTTGAAAAAAAATGAAAAGAAATTTTTAGATCCCTCTTTACTACTTTGTTAGAAATTAGATGACACTGTACATGTGGGCCATTGTGGACTCTCAAGTTTCTTTTTGTTGTTGTTGTTGTTTGTTTCTTTTTGTATATCCACTGTAGTTGTCCCTAGAGTGCACACTTATTGAAAATCTATAAGCCTTTCTTTTCTTTCTTTCTTTCTTTTTTTTTCCTGCTGTTTTGTGGAACAAACCTAGGCACTCTATATTCTAGGCAAATGTTCTTAAATGTTCTATCACTGAGCTATATTCCTAATAATAGTTTTCAAAACAGGAGATTATTAATATTTTTCTCCTTTAAATTTTCTGTGGTCAATTCATTTCCTTATAAATTCTATCATAGGTTCATCAATTTCAGTGAATCATTTGTACATTTTTTATTTGGTTGGAGTATGTGTGTGTGTGTGTGTGTGTGTGTGTGTCTGTGTGTGTGTGTGTCTAAATTTTGGGTTAAATACAATCTTAATATCACCAAGTTTTCTACTTTATGAACATGGCAAAGTCTTTATTTATACAAATCTTCTTTAATCCAGAACATGTACTGTATATACTGACAATGAGTCCAGAGACTGGAAAATTATTACATGTAGAGATTTTTATTTAGATATTTAATAATATGTGCAAATTTTGTTATTAGTATATAAATATATTTTATTTTTTTTCTTTCAAAATGTGTGTCTTTTATATCTTTGTTTTGTCTTGTGGAATTTGGTAGGACCTCCAGTGTAATGAAAGTGAAAAAATGGACACTTTTAAAATCAATCTAAAGGAGAAATGTTGAATATTTACTCACTGATCACGATGTTAGTTGACACCTTATCAGGAGTGTAAACGCACCTTCCAGGATTGTTAAGGGAAGCTTCTGAGCATGTGTTGATGGGTGTGTTGTGCTTTCCTATGTCTCTGTAAAATTTGGGTGTTAGGAGAGCCGTAGCCTAGTCAGTGGGTAAACTCATGCATGTGGATTGAACAGTGGCAACTGTAGGTAGGTAAGGTGTGCAGATTTTACAGCAACAGATCTTCCTGGTAATTGTGGCTTCAATCTAAACAGTTCAGGCCTTCCAACAGCATCGAACACAGAACATGTGGGGCTCTGGATTGTGTTGTTGTGTTCTCCGTGGTGACAATGCTCATCATCATCCTAAGAAGACTAATTCAGCAGGGACCTACTGCTCCTGTTTCAGGTTTTCTAGATCAGGTTCCTGGGATAGTGTATAAATAAAATGAAACCCATTTGGATGTAGTTCATGCTGGCCTAGCAGATGAGAGACTGTATATAGATCACCAGAACTGACAAAGTAACAAAAACAACCTTAAAATCACACATTAAACCAAAAGTCAAGACATATCTATGTGCAGACATATACTCATATTAGAAATGCAGAGTAAACACAGACATATCCACATAATTTATCTCCTACATATTCTATATGTGAAATATAATATTCCTTTCATTCATTTCTAAGCAATTTGAACTCTGGCTGAGATGAGGCTCTGGTGAGTCTTTGCTGACCCTCCTCTCAGTTCCAGTAGGGTCTCTGCCCAGGACAGTGGGCTCAGTACAGAGTGCAGCCACCCTACAGGGCCAGGACCAAAATGATTCCTGGTCTCTGAACCTCCCCTGGCCATGGCTTCACAGCTTGGCTCAGCCACAGGGTGTGGAGCACTTTCCTTTCCTGGACCTGAGGACAGCCTGAGGGCAGGGCCTCTGCTTCCCCAAGTCCTCAGCCTCACTGCCCAGGAGAGCTGCATCCTCACAGCCCAGGGCCAGAGCCTTCAGCTCTAGGGCAGCCCCTCCTGAGCTAAGCCTGGCTTAGCCCCTGCCCAGCCTCTCCCATCTACAGCTATGGGTCAGGCTACATGGGCAGTGACCACACAGACTCCATTTTACACTGAGACTCCACCTCCAGTAAGAAGTGTGTCTCCCACGGGAACCCCAGCCTCTGTGCTCATCCACAGGGGTTGGCACAGCAGTTTGGCAACACAAAATGGCAATTCTTATACAATGCAAAGTTGTTTTCTTTTTGGTCCCCACGTTTCCTGGGCCATGCATCCTGTCAGAGAATGGTCATCTAGATGTTAACCATTATTTAACCTGTGCTCAACTAGAGTGATTTTCACCCACTTCCCTGCTGCTTATGATTTTAGATCTTGTGATGTTTGTTTGTGGTTTAGAACCAGCAACAGCCACTTATAATTAATGTGTTGCCATTCTTTAATTACAGTATAAAAAGTGGACTCAAACCCTGGAAGGGTGTCCAAGGGTGTGGACTTGCCACCTGCCCCTTGGCCCACCAGCTCATGAATAAATGTCCTGTCCCCTGCTTTAAGACCCATGGGGTGATTTATTGCAGTCTCACCATGACACTACTACACAAGCAAAGTCCTACATTCCTCTAAATCTCAGTACACATTTCCACAATCGTTCACCTGCAGGTTGTTACCTTGCTAAGGAGAAATTTGACCTGAATGTACTTTTCCCAGCCCCTCAGTAAATATTTCATTGTAGTCTCTCTTCCCTAAGGAACTTAGCACAAGCACATGGATATTTAAAATAGGGTGAAGCTTTTAAACTTCTCCTTTTCCTTTAATTTACTGCTCACCAGCTTTGTCGTGCTGTTTTTAGTAGGAACAGGTGGGACCTCCCAGACCAGGGCAGGAGGAAGTAACAGGGGACAGCTGATGATCCCAGAAATGAGGTGTAAGTGAAGGAGGGTCTCTGACTCAGAGGTAGAGAACTGTACAGCATGCACCAGGCCTTGGGTTCAGTCATCAGCACCAAAGGGAGGAAGAAAGGACTGAAAGAATGAATGAAAGAAAGAAAGAAAGAAAGAAAGAAAGAAAGAAAGAAAGAAAGAAAGAAAGAAAGAAAAATTAAGAAAGGTTGCTGATAACTCCAAGAAGAGCAAAAGTGAAGAAGTTTGTTCTGCTTTATTCCTGGAAAAGTTACTAGAGGACCTGATAGAGTACATGATGTTTAGAGACAATGCAGCCTTCTTGAGGTCATGAGGCATTACTAAGAATTAAAAGGCCCTGTGGTAATACTGGAAAAGCAGAGATATGTGAGGATTCAGAATATTTGCTGTTTTGACTAAGATGCTGCACCCCCCTATATTCTCTAAACTTCTATAGTACTTTAAGTTGTTTGTAAAATGATTCTTCTTCTAAATGACAGTTAAGAGGAAGAGGCTGGCTGGCCTTAGACCTGCTGGTCTGGAGAAGATGGGCACCATGAGGGGTATGAGTGTGCTCTGTGGGACTCTGAGGTGGGGGGGTGCAGGTCCATGGGTGGGTCCTTCCTCCCCATCTCTTACCCAAGCTGTGCCAATGTCCAGAAACCCCAAACACCTCAGTGAGTTTATACATCTTCCTCTCTTGCTGCCTTTATTTCTGTTTTTACTTCCAAAGCATAAACTATCCTCTTGCTTCTGTAATGTCCCCTCCTCCTCCAAGGGTCACCAACACAGAACTGTGCTTAAGACACAAGGACAGCCTGTCCTGAAACAGAAAGTGACTATAGATCACCCCTCACAGCTTAGGGGGCTGACTGTGTCATGTGGCCCCAGGGAACCATGTTCACCCCAAGCAAATATGAGCTGCCCTGGTCTGACCTAGGACATCTGGACACACTGAACCTGTGTTGATTGACCAGGAGGGCCCCGTCCCACAGCTGTGCCCTGCCTACCCAGCCCTGCTGATTTGCATGTGCCCACAGCACAGCCCACTGCCCTGAGGACTTCTTAAAAGGCTGCTCACACCCTGTGCAGGAGTCAGTCCCAGTCAGGACACAACATGGCCATAAGGGCTCCTTCTCAGCTCCTGGGGCTCCTGCTGCTATGCCTCCCAGGTAAGGAGGGACAGAACTGGGGATTTACTAATCACAGTGTGGTCAGTGCTTCCTGGCTACTCAGGAAAGTCCTCTTGTAATATAACACTCATAATAATATTTATTTTTATGTTTCCAATGGCAGGTGTCAGATGTGACATCACAATGACCCAGTCTCCATCCTCCTTGCCCGTGTCTCCTGGAGACAGAGTCACCCTCACCTGCAGGGCAAGTCAGGGCATTAGCAATTATTTACACTGGTATCAGCAGAAACCAGGACAACCTCCTAAGCTCCTCATCTATTATGCAAACACTTTGCAATCTGGGGTCCCCTCAAGGTTTAGTGGCAGAGGATCTGGGACAGATTTCACTCTCACCATCAATAGCCTGGAGCCTGAAGATGTTGCCACTTATTACTGTCAACAGGTTAGCAGTTGGCCACCCACAGTGACACAGGCCATGACAAAAACCTCCCAGGGAGAAGAAGTGTGAGGCTGAGCTGCCCCAACTGCTCCTCCTGCTGCCTCCACCTGCTGAGGGCCCTTCACAGAAGCATCTGGGTCTGAAGGGCACTGTGGGGTTTGGTGGAAGAACTCAGGGAGCTCTTTTCTACCCTCATTCTCTTTCTTCCTCCTCAACCCCAGAGACACTGACCTGACAATGTATCTACTGATTGAATTGGGGACATATCAGTTCACCTGATGGTGGGATTATGGTCTCAGTCAAAGAATTCACAGAGTTTCAAGAATGTATATGGATTTTCCCATAAATATTGGCTGAAGTGCTCATAATATCCAGGGTGTGATTGATGTAGAAAGAAAGGAGAAGCTGTTCCTCCCTCTACAATACCTGCAGGCTCAACCTGGTCCCAGGAAGATTTTCAGTGGACTAAAGTCAGACTCAGCCAGAGTGTGGACTTGAGAGCCATTCTCCATGTGACCCTCATCCCTGTCCTCCTGATATAGTCCAAGGGTTCTGCAGATGCTGAGGCAGGAAAAGGGCCACTGCCTGTGACAGCAAAGTGCTAGAGACATGGATTTCACTGAAATGAAGGGCATTGGACTTGTACAGGTCCTTCTATGGACAGCACCATGTCCTTGATATAGTTCCTGCAGTGACCAGTGACAAAGCTCCATGGCAGCTCCAGTGAACATGGTATTGTTGTAATGGAAATTTGGGAAGGGAAGGGTGAATCGTTTGCCTGAGTACACAGGATTATAAATGAGAGGGTGACACTACATAGGATGGATAGCCCTGGGGTACAGGGTGGCCCTCAGCACAAGCACTTGGTCCTTATGGATTGTGTGGGGTGAGCAGTCAAGAAGGTTCCTGGTGAGTGGGACTCAGTGGTCAGGTCCACTTGGGGTGTGTTCATGATTTCAGCAAATATTGAAGGATACAGAAGATGATTTTGCTGGTTGTGTCCAGTAGCTGTTAACTGATGACTCCATCATCTCCCCTGCATCCTGCAGCCCTGGTAATTAAATTGATGATATCTCACAATTTCCATTGATCACACCCCACAGATCATGACTGGAAGAGGTCACAAAACATGTGCTTCAAACAAAGATTCACCCAACTGCCTGGCCTCCAATCAACATGACTCTATGGTCCCTCCACTGCCACCTAGGGTATGTTGACTGGCAAAATATTGTGTGGCATCTGAACTCCAGATCCCAATTCCTGGGCACTTAACATCTCACTAGGAATGATTTAAAAATGTAACCATGGTCCTTCAGAGTGCATCAAAGACACAGGTGATTTTTTCTATCTAAACAAGCACAACAGTAGCAGAATGTGTTTCAAATGTGCCAGAGAGTACACAGCACTCTAAAACCAGCAGGTCCATAGGAAACCCACAGGGTGCCTCTCCACACATGGCCACAGGAAGGCGCCAGTGCACAGCAGGGATGACAGACAGCCCTCAATGGTGTCCCTGGAAATCAGAATTCAGAAGGACCCTGGGGTTGTAGCTGTCACCACTTCACCACCCCCTGTCACACTCACACTTTCTATTTGGGAATCATTTCACTTCCTCTCACTGCCTGTTGTTCCAGTAGACTCTCTGTCTAGAGGGCAATGACACCCAGGAAAGACTCAGAGAGTACTTAATGGTAATTGGTGAAACACAATACTTCTAACACAGCCAGGGAGAAGCAGCAGGTGTGTGGGTCTGAGCAGATGCCTCCCTGGGTAACTGCACTTGAGAGATGTAGTGAAGAACTAGGAATGAGGACTAGGTTCCTGGAGTTTGGTCTGTTCTGTCCCCTCCTACTCTGAGTTCACACCTGTCAATCCTCACTTCCCACAAGGCTGTCCTCATGTGGGTCACAACCCTGTTATCCTGCACATTCTTACCCTTGTCCTGCCTCTGACTCCAACCCTTGGCTTCTCATGGGAGAGTCAAAAGTGGTGCCTGGTGGTCTTTAGAGACCAGAAAGGAGAGCAGCAGATGTTCAGGGGCTGTTCATGAGGCTACCATGGTCTACTGTGAGCAGAGTTCCTGTGTCATGTGAACTGTGGAGGTGCCAGAGGCACCTCTATCTCTCCAGTCAGAGGAGTGGCCAGCAGCTGCTGTGTGTGGGTTTGTCCTGTGGCCATGCAGTCACTGAGCCAGCTCTTCTGCCCTGTGTGGGGAAGCAATGATACAGGAGATGCCCATGCCCAGCTCTGGACACAGAAATTATATTTGGGCCCCCCAAAAAACTGCCCATCTCTATGACACTTGCTTCTCTCTGTCACTGGAGCCCATCATGTCCCCCATGGTCCTGAGCAATGGGTATATCACTGTTCCAGGCAGCAGGAGGACCATGTGCAGGTCCTGAACTTCATGGTGTTCATGCTCAGTCCTGAGAGTGGAGAGGCAGCCCTGGGTTTAGGCAAGAGATGCCAGCTTTACCTGCCCAGGCTCAGGGTGTCTGAACTTAGAGTCCCATGGGCAGGGTGTCACATGCCTATATTCCTGGACACCTTGAGACTGAGGGAGGAGAATTGCAGGTTCAAGGGCACCCCAGGAAAATTATAGAACACAGCATATAAACCAAAGGGAGCTGAATTGGTTGTAGTTCATTGTGGCCTAGCATGTGAGAAAACTGACTGCATCACTGCAGGTGAGAAACTAAAATAAATAAATAAATAAATAAATAAATAAATAAATAAATAATAAAAAATCACACATTTAACAAAAAGTCAAGAAATACCTATGTTCATACACATATTCATACTAGAGTTACAGAGTAAACACAGACGTGTCCATAGGATTTATATTTTAAACATTACATATGTGGCAGGTAGTATTTCTTCTAGTTCTAAGCAAATTGAATTCTGTCTGAGATGAGGCTTTGGGGGTCTTTGCTTACCCTCCCCTCTGGTCTAGCAGCGTCTCTGACCCAGGACAGTGGGCTCAGCACTGAGTGCAGAGACAGGCGAGAATTGACTCCTGGTCTCTGGAACGCCCCTGGCCATGGCCTCTCTGCTTGGCTCAGCCCCAGGTTGTGGAGCACTTCCTCCCCTGGCTTCCCTGCCAGGCAGCCTGAGGGCAGGGCCTCTGCTTCCCCAGGTTATCACCATGTGCCCATGAGAACCTCCACTTCAGAGCCCAGGGCAGAGCCTGAAGCTCTCAGGCAGCTCCAGCCTGAGCTCAGCCTTGGGTGAGCTCCTGCCCCAGCCTCTCCCATCTAAGTCACCAGCAAAGTCCTTCCTTCATCAGATGCTCTGCACACATTCCCACAATTGTCTACCTGCAGGTTGTCACCTTGCTAAGGAGAAACTTGACCTGAATGTACTTTTCCCATCCCCACAGTAAGGATTTCATTATAGTCTCTCTTCCCTAAGGAACTTAGCACAAGCACAGGGATATTTAAAATAGGGTGAAGATTTTAAACCTTCCCCTTTTTCCTTTAGTTTAATGCTCTCCAGCTGTGTCCAGCTGTTTGTGGAAGGAATAGGTGAGCCCTCCCAGACCAGGGCAGAAGGAAGTATCAGGGGACAACTAATAATCCCAAAAATGATGTGTAATCGAGGGAGGGAGGGTCTGGGGCTCTGACTTAGAGAGATCTGTGCAGCATGCACCAGGCCTTGGGTTCAGTCTTTAGCATCAAAGGGGGAAATTAAAGATAGAAGAGAAAGAGAGAGAGAGAGAGAGAGAGAGAGAGAGAGAGAGAGAGAGAGAGAGAAAGAAGAAGAAGAAGAAGAAGAAGAAGAAGGAGGAGGAGGAGGAGAGAGAGAGAGAGAGAGAGAGAGAGAAGAAGAAGAGAGAGANGAAGAAGAAGAAGAAGAAGGAGGAGGAGGAGGAGGAGGAGGAGGAGGAGGAAATAAAGTAAGAAAGAAAAAGAAAAGAAAAAAATGATCCTGGACAGTTACAGGAAAAAATCTTTGAAAACTCTAAGAAAATAAGAGGTAAATAACGTTGACCTTCTTTATTCTTGAAAAAAGTTATAAGTGGACCTGATGGAGGACATGATGTTTAGAGACACTATAAGCCTCTTGAAGCCATGAGGCATTAAGACCAAGATGAAAAAACTCCTGTGGTCATACTAGTAAAGTGGAATTATATAAAGAATCTGGATCTTTGCTGTTTTTATTAAGATGCTAACCATGCCCTATATTCTCCAAATTTTAACTGCTGAAGTACTTTCACTAGTTTGTAAAATTATTCTTACTTCTCCTAAAATATAATTAAGTTGAAGAGCCTGCCTGGGCTTAGACTTGCTGGTCTGGAGAAGATGGGCACTGTGATGGGTATGAGTGTGCTCTATGGGACTCTGAGGCAGGAAAGGCCCCAACCCCTTACTCATGTGCCAATGTCCAGAAACCCCAAACACCTCAGTGAGTTTATACATCTTTCTCTCTTGCTGCCTTTATTTCTGTTTTTACTTCTAAAGCATAAATTACCCCTTTGTTACTTTAATGCCTCCTCATCCTCCAAGGGTCAGTAACACAGAACTCTGCTTATGTCATGGGCCAGGCTACATGGGCAATGACCAAACACACTTCATTTTGCTCTGAGACTTCATGTCCTAAAAGAAGTGCTTCTCCCAGGTAACCCCTGCCTCTTTGCCCCTCGACAGTGGCTGGCACAGCAGTTTGGCAACACAAAATGGCAATTCTTATACCTTGTAAAAATGTTCATTCCTTTGTTCCCATTTTTCTTGGACAAAGTACCCTCTCAGATTAATTGTCTAGATGTTACTAACTTTTTTTAAGTGTAGTCAACTAGGGAAGGTTTGGGCCCACTCTCTTTTCTGCTTATAATTTTAGATCTCATGACGGTTGCTTATGGTTTTGAATCATAGCAATAGCCACTTATATTTTAATATGATTTTGGACTATAAAGGGTGTATTCAATCCCCAGGATGGGGTCAAAGGGTGTAGACTTGCAATCCCCCCCTTGGCCCACCAGCTGTTGGATCCAGTCTCCCCCTTGGCCTGCCAACTGGTGAACAACAGTTGTTAACTGTCTCCTGTTCTAAGATTCACTTGGTGATTTATTGCAATCTCACCTTAACAATTAAAACACAAGAATAGCCTGTTCTCAACCAGGAAATACTACAGATCACTCCTCATAGCTCAGAGGGCTTTCTGTATCCTGTGGCCCCAGGGAACCATGTTCACCCCAAGCAAATCTGAGCTGCCCTGGTCTGACCTGGGACATCGGGACATACTGAGCCTGTGTTGATTGACCAGGAGGAGCATCCCTGCAGTTGTGCCCAGCCTGCCCAGCCCTGCTGATTTGCATGTGCCCACAGCACAGCCCACTGCCCTGAGGACTTCTTAAAAGGCTGCTCACACCCTGTGCAGGAGTCACTCCCAGTCAGGACACAGCATGACCATAAGGGCCCCTGTTCAGCTCCTTGGGCTCCTGCTGCTCTGCCTCCCAGGTAAGGAGGGAAAGCACTGGGGATTTACTAATCACAGTGTGGTCAGTGCTGCCTGGCTACTCAGGAAAGTCCTCTTGGAACATAACTACTTACAAGGATATTTCTTTTTATGTTTCTAATGGCAGGTGTCAGATGTGACATCACAATGACCCAGTCTCCATTCTCCTAGCCTGTGTCTTGTGGATACAGAGTCAGCATCACCTGAAGGGCCAGTGAGGACATTAGAAATTATTTATACTGGTATCAGCAGAAGACAGGCCAACCTCCTAAGCCCCTCCTTGATCTTGTAACCGGTGTACAATCCGGGGTCCCCTCGAGGTTCAGTGGCAGTGGATTTGTAACAGATTTCACTCTCATCAGCAGCAGCCTGGATTCCGAAGATGTTGCCAATTATTACTGTCTACAGAATAACAGTTACCCTCCCACAGTGACACAGGCCATGACAAAACCTCCCAGGGAGTAGAAGTGTGAGGCTGGGATGCCCCAGCTGTTCCTCCTGCTGCCTCCACCTGCTGAGGGCACTGCTCAGAGGCAGCCAAGCCCTTAGCATTTCAAGGAGGGTCAGTAAGAGGATCCAGGGGGGCTCCTCTGCACCCTGACCCTTCAGCTCAGCCCCAGCAGGCAATGAGGTCACTGTATGATAAAGAAAATAATTTAAGACCTGAAGAGACTGAAATAGGCAGTATCAGGGGTTGTGCAGCAAAGATAGGCCTCTCCATGTATTCCACAGAGAATGTTTTAGACTTTATTTTTTAGTATAGTTATGTCCCCAATAAAATAGGAGTGACATGCAGAGTTCTCCTGTGTTCCTCTTGCTCCCACAGGCCCTCCATCATCACCCCAGACTCTGTTGCTTCTGCTACAATTCATCAACCTCTGCCCATATCAACAGGTCACACCAGGGTCACCTTGTGTATTCTGTGGACATAGACAAGTGGACAGTGACGTGTGTCCAACAGTGTGGCCTGGCACAGTGCAGGCCCCGCCCTGACACTGTCTGAGCTCCAGCTGCTCCTCATCCCCTTCTCTGCTGCAGACCTTCATGATTTTCCATCCTGTAGTTTCACTTGGACTGAGTGATAGGGCCTGGAATTTACAGCATGGACGATGTTCAGACTGGCTCTTACCTAAGTGCTTTGCATGTACGCTTCCTTCCTTCGTGGATTTTCATTACATGATAGCTGTTTTCTATTTTCTTTTTTTTTTCTCTTTTTAATTTGGTTCTTAATACAGGCATGTGCAACCACTTATCTATATTCACAGTCCTCTTTTTTTTTGTTGCTGGTTTGTTTGGTTTGGTTTTGTGGGTTTTTTTGTTTGTTTGTTTGTTTGTTTGTTTTTTGTTGTTTTGTTTTGTTTTGTTTTGTTCTCTGTAAGTTTTTAGGTCCTGGCTAAGTTGCTGAACCTGGCCTTAAACTTGTGCTCCTCCTGCCTCAGCCTCCCAGTTGCTGGGGTTAGAGGCAAGAATCACTGCAGTCTTCTCGATAGCTGTGTTATTTTCAGTGCTGAGTTTGACTCTACTTCTTGCTCTTTGACAGTATTGATCCATTCCCCTCGTGAAGGGCATGCTTGTGTCCTCCAAATTTTCAATGCTGAACACAGTTCCTATAAGTTTTCCTGTGCAGGTTTTTTGGTTTTGTTTTTTTAGATTTGTGTTAACACATATTCCATGTTTAACATGTGTGTTAAACACAGGAAGCATGATTGCTGCGTGTTTGGTAGCAGAATGCCTAGTGTTATCAGAATCTCTCACACTGTCTTCCACATCCTGTCTTCACCTTAGACACAGCTTATGGACACTCCCCAGAACACTCAGCTGCTGGGAATGGCTTGTGACTGCAGCCAGGGCCAGCTCAGCAGCAGGGATGGGGCCTGGGCTCCCTTCCTGCTGACCAAGGGGGGGTTTGTCCCCTCCTGGACTTGGACATTCCCTCAAAGAGGTGTTTCTCATGTGTTTTTATTTGCATTTCCCTGGTGACCTGGGATGTCACAGTGATGTTTGGACAGATGTCCACAATGTGCAGTGGTCAGTCCAGCTGTCAAAAGCTTGTCTTCTGTCCCTCCTTTATGGTCCTTCTCCATCCCTGTGTTCCAAGGCCCATGTTCCTATCACATATTATTTCTTTTTAGAGGACTTTGCACCCACTTTGGGGTTAGCTATGTGTATTCTCTTTGTTTTTCTACACCTGAGGTGTTCTTGATTTTACCTTGATTTCTGAAGAACATTTCCCTGGATCTAGAGCTCTAGGTCAACAGAATTGTCCTTCAGCACTTGAAAGTGTGTCCTTTCCCTTGTCCTCCTTGTTTTCTGCGGAAAAATTCTCTGGTGATTCTAGTTGCTTCTCCCATAAACTAAGGATTCTGTCTCTGTCTTCAGAAGCTGGCAGTGTGGCTGTGAGGGGAGCTCAGAGACACCTCCTGGTTCATTCTGAGTCCATGTGCAGTTGCCTTCTCATGGTTCTCCCAGGGTTCTCTAGCTGGTGTGACCTTTGCTGTCCCTCCTGCTGCCTCCTTCCTCTGTCTGTTCCATTCACCTGCTCAGCTCATGTCTGCTTTCATTATGGTGGATGCATTTTTCAGTTCTGAAACTTTCATTTTTGGCCTTTGTACAGTTTCAATACTCTTATTGATGCTTTCTGATTGTTTTTCATTACATTCAAGCACATTTGAGGGTGCTCATTGATGCACTTTTATGGTGGCTGCTTTAAAATCCTGTTCATATAATCCTTAGATACATTTCAACTCAGTGTTAATGTGAACTCACTGAACTTTCTCATTCCCATGAGTCTACCATTTATTTCATATAATGAAGGATGTTTACTTTTTTACCTGAACATTACTGGTATTGGGTCCCCTCATAGGCCTAAAATTCTTAATTTCTAGCCAGCTCTTATTTACTACCAGTGCTTTGACTTCTGGTCTACAGAGGGCCATAGCTCACCCAAAAGAAAGGTTTCTTATCCTGCTAGGCCCAGGAAGCACATTCTCCTTGGAAGCACTTAGTCCACACAGAGGCCTGAATTCAAGGCAAATCCTCTTAATCACTCGTGGTCAGTTTCATGTCAGTGGGACAAAATTCCAGCAGTCATCTAACTTAGAGGAGAAAATGTTTATTTAAGTACATTGGTTCGGAATGTCAGTCCAAGGTCATCTGACCACATTGCTCTGGGCCCAGATGGGCAGAACTTCAGGGAAGAAGGGTGTGAGGGAGGAGAGCTGCTTCACCCTTGGTGGCCAGGAAGTATAAGGAGAGAAGGAAGGGGCCTCAGGGAGGATGCACCTTCTAGGGCTCACCCCTAGTGACCACCTGCTCCAGCCACACCCCGGCCCTCAGTCACCACCCAGTTAGTCCACTCAGGCCAGAAAGGACTGAATAACCTCAGCTCTTCTTTTCTTGTCATTTCACCTCTGAATATTCCTGCATTAACACCGTATGTGTAGGGGGTCACCTGAAGTTGAAACCAAAGCACAGTCTACAGAAGTCCACATGCAATGACATCAATATAGCTGTTTTAATTCTAGCAGAATTTTTGTTTTTCTAAAAACAGTGACTCATGGTCTGGAACCAAATACCACACATGGCACATGATCTGAGGGAAGTATGTCACGGAACAGAAAACTAAGAAGTCCTCACTGTGCCCTTTCCCTTTCCTCTTTCATCACTAGCCTGCTATAGCAAAGTGGCAGCCTCTGCTGAGGCCTGTGTTTGCAGGGGCAGGAATTAAAATATCCTATTTTCATTTCTTCTGATTGTTCCCAATTTTACTCTATCTTCATTTGAGGACAGCTCTCATCTGCTTTTGACAAGTGCATATCTTCTCAGGATCACTTGGACTCTGATTTCTGTCTTCTCCCTACATGCCCTAAACTGTTTTCCAGGAATGCATGCACAGATCTTTGACAACGACACACATCTTTCCACTCAGAGTTTGTGACCATGCACTCTTCTTAAATATGGGCTATAATTCTTAATTTATAGCAAGCTCCTATTTAGTACCAATGCTTTGACTTCTGGTCTACAGAGGGTCATGCTCACTCAAAAGAAAGGTTTCTTATCCTGCTAGGCCCAGGAAGCACATTCTCCTTGGAAGCACATTCTCCTTGATAAAATAAATCAGAGCCACCCATCATTCTGGCTTAACTGTGGGGGCAGTCACCTTACCTGTGCCACCTTATGATGCTAATGCATTCAAGTCAAAGCCTTTCCACACCCACCCCACCCCTTGACATTAACTGATGAGAACAATCCTTGTGGTTCTCAGAGTGAGCTCATGAAGAGGTGTAGGGTAAGAGAGAAACTTGTTACTAGAAACCCGGTCTCTTTACATGAATTATAAATTTGCTCTGAATCTGCTGATTCTCAGAGGTATCTTCTGCATCTTAGAATAAAGTGTTTTCTATCTACCCTCTCACTTTTTCAAGATAATATTTGGCATAAAACCCCAATATTGAAAATACAAATTTGGATCTCAGTTGATGACATTTGTTAATAATTTTAACAAATTATTAGTTTACATCACTATGTAGTTATTTATTTTTCAGCATTGCACAGATTTTATCCCAAACATTGCAAAAAATTAATAAAATGATATTTCTACACTTTGGCTTCTGATAGACACACTCACCAATCAGTCCACACACAGAAGATGATGGGACAAGGACCCATGCAAACACCAGGGTCTCAGAGAGGAATTGCAGGTGGGAAGAGGAGGAAACACCAGGAGAGCGGGGGTTACTCAGAAAGGTACCTGCTTCCTCAATAGCATAGTTAAATTTATTCTGAAATAATTTTAAATGTGGAAAGTTTAAAATGTAAACCCAGAAGATGGGAACCAGCGGTCTGCCAGAGGGAGGTGAAGGGCTCCTGGTCTGTCCACAGCAGGGCTCAGCCCTCACAGTCTGCTGCTTTATAAGCAGCCACATGAAGGGAGCCTTAGGCTGCAGACACAGGGCTGGGAAGGAGAGGGACCTGCTGATTCCCTGAGGTGACCACTGTACACTGCACCTGTGCTCTGGCCCCACACACTTTTCCACGACTGTGCACAGTCACTAGGTGCCAATCAGACATAAAACCATGGAAACAAATCCCCTGTTCTCCTCCTCAAGCTCCTCAATGCTCCCCTTTCACAAAACCACATGTGATTATGCAAAGGGATAATCAGCAAGGACATAGTTCTGTTGAGGAGTCCAGTCTGGGATTATATCCCCATGATTCCCCACCCCTAACTAATGCCATTTTTATGTTACTGGACCTAATTTCAATTTGCATACATTTTGGGGGGAAGGGGGCCAAGGATTAGTTTTCATGTGTCTTTATATTTCTACCATCTGTGATTTTTTTGGGGGGGTTGTAGTTCGTTTGTTCTTTTCTTTCATGACCTTGACATTTCCAAAGTGTACAGATAGGCTATCTTTCAAAATGTCCCGCTGACCAGGTTTTTCTGGGTTTTTTTTTTTTTTTTTTGTTGTTGTTGTTGTTTTCTATTGATCAGATTCACATTATATATGTGTTTAGGAATTTTTCAGAAGGAATGCTTCTCCTCACCACATCATATCAGGGGTTACAAGTGACAAGGTGACTATAAAGTACTCTGTGTGAGGGAGATGAGGTCAGGAAACCTTCCTGGTCACAGCTTCTCTAGAGTTAGGAATAGTCTTCCTCTAGCCTAGCCTGTGTTTTTAAGATACAGTTGTGTTTGAACTTGCTCTCCAATAAAGAAAAGTGAAGAAATAAATTGTTTTCACTCAAATGACAAATGATTCCATGATGAACACTAACAGCTGAAATGGAGAAAAGAACAGAAGAATGGGCTCACTAAACCATGGGAGAGTCCACTAGAGAACAGCCATGGCTGAATCAGGTATTTGGGTAAATGAATGGACATTTCCACCACTCAGTTTCTGCAGAAGTCAATGGACAGGTGGAGCAGGTACAGAGCTTCTTCCAAGGGGGTGAGGGGTGGAGCTGCCCTTGGTGACACTGGGTACACTGTATCTGGAGTCACACAAGGACAAGAAGCCCTCACTGCTGGGGAGAAGTGGACGTGGCTGGTGAACAGTCCAGAGGAGGAATCAAAGGTCACAGAACACACAGACACAGCTCTCCCCAGTCTTCCTCTTTGGAGACACCACATGTACTTCCTTCAGTGGAGACATCCCCCTGAGATTTAAATTATTTCATCTCCCTGAAGAATGCATAGATCCACATATATGGCACTTGTTTCTGGAATTCTGTGGTTTTTCTCATTTTCAATTTCTGTTTTGACAATTTACAGGATTTCGCCCTTAGATTTTTAGGGAATGAAGAACAAAGGGGAGGTGAGAGGTTCTTCTAAAATTTAACAGCAAAGAAGAACCACCAGATATTAAAGGAAAACTAAATTTGTTCAGGAGAAGTGGCAATGTGTCTGGGGCAGTGGCAAAGAGCCGAGCACTGCAGGACTACAGCATAGGGAGTGGGGACCCCACTTGATGAAGGATCTATTGTGCAAATATGGTGGTAGTGAGGGGGACACAGAGACCAGGCAGTCTTCCCAGAGGAGAGAGACTTCTAGCACACATGGCCACTTAGCTCTCCTCTGTGGCACCTTCTCTGCTGTCCCACAGAATCCATAAAGTCTGCACATGCAGAACCCGCTCCACGAGCCCATCTGCTGTACCTTCTCAGGATCACTGTGTCTGATTTTCTGTCTTCTCCTCGAGGCACTCAGACAAGCAGCTGTCCAGGAGTCCATGCACAGATCTTTGACCAGGGCATCCCCTGTCCACAGAGCATATGCTCTTCCTAAATATCTACTAGGTTAATGTGATATACGAGATCCACCATTGTCATGAGCTGCCCATGGGTTGTGTGTGGGTCACTGTGCATGGAAGCCTGGTGCATAGGAACATCTGGTGCCTGGGAATGACCAGTGGACATTTTCTCAGGTCAATTGCCCAGAGACATTGTGAATTTCTATCCCACTCTGTCATGACCCACACAGCACATGAGATGGGTGTGACCTGCCAAGGTGCCAATCAACCTGCTGACTGCAAGACAACAGGAAGCAAGGCTCCCCTTTGAAATCCCTACCTTTGATGTACACCCTTAAGTAAACCACCAGAGCCATCTTTCCCTTGTCTAATTCCAGCTTTTTCATCTACTGAGTGTATCAGGTGCTCACCTTTTTTAATACATTTCTAAATCATTGTCTTTTGTCCTTCCCCAATTATTTTAGACTTTAACTTTTCAGGTGGCTTACACCCTCTTTGGCAGGAAGAAGAACCCCCCAATGAGATGCTGGGTGTGACTCCTGTGAACCCATTATTCTGGCTACACTCTGGGAGCATACACTGTACACCTTACATATGTCATTTTATGAGGCTAATCCATTCAGTTCAAAGCCTAGTTTGTTTTTTTCGCCCATTGACATTATCTAATTGAGACAATCCTGTGATTCCTGGAGCAAGCTCATGCAGAAGTGCCAGAGTAAGGCAGAAACTTGGTAGTAGACATCAGGATAATATCCATGAATTATAACTTGGACATGTATCTGCTGATTACCGACAGTATTACCTGCATCTTAACATAAAGTAATCTACTTGTTCATTCTTCCAGCAATGATTTTTGGCATAAAAATTCCAGCATCAAAAATACAGATATAGGTCTCAGGTGATGAGATTTCATTAATGACTTTCACTAATTACTTTATATAAAAATCATTTTTGAACAATCACTTTTCAGTATAGCACATATTTGATTCCAAACATTGCATAACACAATATTAATGGTGATATTTCTACAGTGCACCTTTGCCAGACATGCTCACACATTATCTTTGCAGAAAAATTTCATATTGGAGATCATTATATGTTATACGCTGGAGTTGTGTGCTGTGATTGTTAGAGATCAAATGTAAAATAGCCTGAGTGATAGGGGACCTTCTGTGGGGCACTCAGAGCTGCCTGTGTGTGAGCTCTCTGTGCTGGATGTGAGGATGCTATTTTCAACTTCAGCTCCACTTACTCTAGGAACGTGTCCAGACATTTCCCTCTCCTTCTAGGGTCAGAGCTCAGGATACACAGTTGTTAGGAGCCACCTGGTCATGATGTCAGATGACTGCATGAGTCAGTCCTCTGTCCCCAACCTCCTTCCCAGGATGGACCCTCCCATCAAGCACCACCCTCCTAGGGTCTCTCCATCCTCCTTTGTGGGGAACAACAAACCTTAGCTGGCATTTTACATACAAGCTGCCTTTGTATCATTTTAAAAGATCCTTGCTGCTCTTGTAACTTTCCTTTTCATTGCCCAATTGATCTTTTTCACTGTGAAAGTTGTACCTGGAGTTTAGTTGAGATCACTGTATTTTTATGTAATATAAAAGCCAGGACATATCCTCTTGTGCTTGAGGGTTTTCAGCTGCATGACAGAGTTTGCTGGAATAAGTAACAGCCCTCACACAGACAGGACAGGTGCACCTTAGCCAGTGTGTAACCCAGGCACTGCTGTCCTCATGGTCGTGAGTACCAAGGCATGCAGAAAAGAGTGAATGCAGGAGGGAAAGAGAGCAGAATCATTTTTATCCCTGTTGAATTCTGTGTGGAGTCTGCTGTGATGTGTGGTCTGTGGCCGTTCCTCTGTGTGGATCAGGGAAAACCCAGGGGCATCTGGAGATGCATCTGAGAGGGGAGGAAGGAGCCCCATGGCCAATGGGGGACAGCAACAGCAAGACCAGGAGAATCACTTGGGAAAAGCAGGGACCTCAAGAGCTCAAAACAACAGTGTTCACTGAAAAAAAAAAAAAAATATATATATATATATATATATCTTCTGCAATGTGTGCAAAATCAACCAAGGCCTACAGTGATTGATAACTTTTTTAAATACTTCATATAAAAATCACTAGTTAATTGGCCACAGTCTACAGCCTGGATGAGCCAACTTTCAACAGTGCTGTAAAGACATAACTGTACATGATTTTCTTACTTCCCATCCTCTTCTTCCCCCTCACATGGGACTTTCTGATCTGTCTCCAGGGCTGAGAAACAAACTGTTTTTTTTTTCTTCAATGTGAGCTCCACAGTGTCTGCTGACCAGAAAAGGTTCCTGTGTAGGTGACCTTGGACACCTTCACTTTCCCCTCCTGTTTTCATGTCCTCAGTCAATGGGTTAGTGGCTGGGATGAGTCACAGCTGTGATGTGCTGAACCTCCCAAGCCACAGCAGACTCCAGACCTCAGCCAGGGACCAAGCTCCTGACAAACACTCCCCTGCAGAGCCCCAGTGACACCATCCTCCTGGCCCATCTCCAAATGGGTCGGTTCTTGATTTTAAAATAATGTCATAAAACTTGATTAAAAAAGAAAATTGAAGCTGTTCTTGCCTGGGCAGAGAACACACCAGTCACCCATAACCCTGGAGATGCAGGACTCCTACAGAGAAGGTGGGGGTCTGAGAAGGGTCCTCAGGGGCCAGGGGTAGGTCCCTCCCTTGCTCAGAACCTGCAGAGACTGAGGGGAGAGGCTTAGTGTCTGGTGGCACCTGGAGCTCCAGCACCTCTGGGATCTTCCCTGCTACTCCCCTAGGGTAACCTCACCCAACTTCTGAGTGCTGGTTGGGGCCTGAGAGCCCCTGGAGCTGCTAAGGGTCATGAATTTTCTAATTATCACACTCCTCAACTTATACATTTACCATTTATTTCTGGTGAGTCTTTCAAAGCCCTGGGCAATTGTCAAGAGAAGACACAGATTCTAGACATGGAGGTGCTGTGGTCTGCCCCAGCCATCAGTTTCATCTGCCACAGAAGGTGGGAACCTCTACCCATGAGGCCTTCAACTCTCTGGGACCCCAGGGTGAGGATGGAGATGCCCTCAGGGCTCACCCCTCCCAGGGGCTCCTCTGTCCTCCCTGTGGGCACAGGTCTTAGCACTGGTGCTGGGGCTGCACAGAATTCACTCTCCTTGGTCCCTCCTGAGCAACCCTCCAGGAAAAAAAAAAACTGGGCAGTGTTAATGGCAGATGTCCTTCATAAATGACACTGATGAATGGGGTTGACAGCTGGTGGCCCAGGGTGGTAGAGAACTTTTAACACTGTGAACAAAAGACTTGAAAAGAACATATCCAGAGGAGGGACATTTACTTGGTGCTCATGGTTTCAATATTCAGTCCATGGTTGGCCACTCCACTGCCCTGGGCCTGAGGTGAGGCAGGGCATCACGCCTCCTCTAGGCACTTTGTCTGTTTCTGAGTTATTTCTGGATTTGGGGTATGTCTTCCTTGACCTTTGTCAAATGCTTATACTGGACTATGTCCTTCCATGACCTGAGTCAGGGATTCCATTGGAGACTGGAGATAACACTGGGGAAATACAGGGGCAACCTCCCACTGTGCCTTTGCAAAGAGCAGGGGCACTTCAGTGACACTGAAGGTTTCTTTTGACAGAATGTCACAACCAAGAGTAAACACAACTAAAAGTCTGGAGACAAAATTGTTTTAAAAAAACTGTGACTGGAACTTTAAAAGTAGCCATGTTTGAAAATAGTGACATTCCAAGTGGATACAAATCAGCTGGTCTCTGCTCAGCAGGGGACTCTCAGTCACCCATATGGCCCAACAGAAGACCCATCAGCCAACACCTTGTTCCAGAGAGGTGAGAAAATGGAAGGTGGCAGTGAACCCACATAGGAATCACAGGAAGGTATAAGCCTTCAGCCTGATGTGCAAACCAATGACCTTGACCCTTTCTCAACACCACTTTAACATAGACTGAATAAGCTCAGACAGTAAACCACATAAGCCCCTAAATTAGCATAACCAAGGGTGTGTCAGGCCCCCTCCCTTGTTGAGGGACTTCTCTCACTTTTCCTGAAATAAATCCTACTCCATTCACCCTTCCCTTCTATTATTATCCATGAATTTTATTCCATGAAGGAAATTGGCAAAGCAGAAAACCAGTCTCTTCTCAAACCTCTGCATTCACTGGTGTCCCTCCTGATTTAATAAAGGACAAACATCAATTGATCTGAGGGTTTGGTTTATAGTAAGGGTTTGGAGTTAAATAGAAATGAGAAGTCACAGTATGTACTGCAAACAGGAAGTCCTCTAAAGCACAGGGAATGGGAATCT
Source organism: Marmota marmota marmota (assembly GCF_001458135.2). Lineage (NCBI taxonomy): Eukaryota > Metazoa > Chordata > Mammalia > Rodentia > Sciuridae > Marmota > Marmota marmota. The sequence goes on from NW_026000020.1 coordinate 10,357,079, forward strand.
AAACTTCAGGCTCTCACAGTTCTGGGAGTGTGGTCATGAAGAGGCAGATACATAAACAGAACACAGAGAGGGCAGCTGTGACAATGGAGGACTCTCTGCTCCTGTGTCAGAGCCCAGAGCACCTCTGCAGAGGCAGTCCTTGGAGGAATCATGGAATATGGATAAATTGAGTCCAAAAGCAAGGTTTGAAAGACCAAGGACACCTGATAGGAATGCAGATTCTGGACATGGGAGATTCCCTGCTGCTGCCCCCAAACCAAAGCTCACCTGCCACTGAAGGCCCAGGCTGTAGGCCCTGTCTTCCTTGGACCTGCATGGAATCCCAATTGCAGCGGCCTGCTACACCTCCCAGGTGACTCCCAAGTCTTCACCCTGGTCCATGTGTCTCCTGCAGGGGTAATGGGTGGTGAGGAATCTTCCTCTTCTGGATCCTCCCTCTAAGATGAGGTGCCTCATGGAGCTTCTCCACAAGAGTCAGAATCAGGGTCCTGGGAACAGTGTTTCCAGAAGCCATGGTGAGTCCTGCACTATCCAGCTGACCATCCCCTGTGGCCACTGTGGGTCAGGCCCACCATGGCCATTGGTAGGCTACCTTGCTGAGGTTTCTGGTGGGTTGATGGGTTTTATGTTTTTTTTAGTGTGTAACTAAGGCCATGATGTGGCTGTCATGGTTACTGTGTGGTCAAGGCTATAAACCCTCTGAGTCAGCACACGCACTCAAGGTCATAAAGTGTAATCTGTGAGCAAGAGCCTTGTGTACCCTGTTGGCAGGGGCCTTCTTTGTTTGAACTGCATATTAAAAGAGCCTAGGAAAATGGCTCAGGTATGGGGTCTGGCTACACATTATTGCCCCCTCTGAATAAAGGGTGACCAGCATTCCCACCTGCCTCACATCCTTCAACTGCCAGATCCTGAGCCTCACTTCCTGGGCCTGAGTCTCCTCCTCACAAAGGCAGTCATTATTTCCACCTCTTGGAGTTCTTTCAGGAAGGACAGGACACAGAATATTTTCTATGTGCCACAAAGTGCTTTCAGCAAGTTGGAATCACATTATGAAAGCTTCATTAAGTCACAGAATCCACAGTAAAGGAAGAAATTACAAGCAAGGGATAAGGTTCCTTTCCCAAAACAATGAAACCTTTTTACCAAATGAAATGCAAACCAAGTGTGGACATGGAGTTATTTCCCATCTTGTTCAAGGTGTCAGGCTGAACAGCATCGTCTGTGTCACTGAGAGCTGTTCTGAGAGCAGAGTTCCAGGCCTGCCAGAGGAGAATCTGCACTTCTAGAATGTGGAGTGGTCCCTACACATGAGATTTGGGGGACTACCTGTAGGATACAATTATTTTAGATAGAGTTCTTAATCTGCAACAGGCCTTGTAATGAAATTTCAATTTAAACACTTATTAATAAAAAAAAAAACACCTGTTAGTCATTTTTTTGTTGCTATAGCAAAATTCCTGAGCTAAGTAAGTGCTGAGTAAAGGAAAGTTTTGTTTCATAGTTTTCAAGCCTTAAAGTCCAAGGTTAGGCAGTCTCCCCTGTTTTTCACAGTTGAGGTCCCCTGGGCAGTATCACAGCATGGAGTGTGGATGGGAAGGGTACAAGCTGCTGGCTATAGTGGCCAGGCCTGTGGTGTGGCCTCACTTATAACCACCCACTCTGGAGAGAACTCCCTCTGTATGTGAGTCCAGCACTGGTCCTTCTAGGGGCAGCAGCTCCACTGACCTGACCCCTCCCATCAGACCCCACGTCTTAAAGAACCAACCATTTCCTATCATGGCCACACTGGGACCAAACCTCCAAAACAGAAACTCCTAGGGGAGAACCAATCAGGACCTCAATTTTCAGCAACCTCAATTTTTACCTTATAATTAATATGTAATTAATTGACATATTTGAACATTATTGCACTTTGGCAAAGCAGAATGTGGACAGGCATTTCTCAACTACTTTATCAACTGGTTGACTCTCCAGCTTGGCTGGGCACACGGCTTCTTCCTGCAACCTCCCATGAGAATTCTGTGGGTGTCATTCTTGTCCACAATGACTCCTGTATTTACACATTGTGGTAATGCACACATGGAAATAGGAACAGGAGGGAGAGCAGGAGGGCAGATCAGCTGGATCAGGGGTAGGACAAAGGACAGGATGGGAAAGGACTGGGCATGAGACTGGGCACAGTATGACATCCACACTGCTGTGTGTGCTCAGAATGCACTGGCACCATTGAAGTAAAACTCCTCACTGTGGAAATACTGACATTTAATATTTTCACATCTACCCATTTAATTAGAATGTTTTTAACTTTGGAATTTATATGAACAATAATCAATTCATTACATTATTTAGAAAAATTAAAAGGAAGTCATAACTAAAAAAAAGAATAAACTGCATAGAATTTCTGGAAATTTACATGTTTCCTTATCATACAAATTTTGGTGGTCAGTCTTGAGAATCCTGAGAACTAAGAGTGTAAACAGGCAGGGTCCCTCAGTGTTTGGGGCACAGCTTTCCCTGACTTCCTGCACCTGGCATGTCCATGAATTGATCCTTCACTGAGTAGTGACAGGCTGTGTCTTAGAGAAGGTGGCCTGCTGCCTTCAGGGGCCTCTGGGCTCAGGATCCATCCTGACACCTGGGTTTGGAGAAGCCCCTCTGGGAGGATAGATCTCTAGTTTCACCAGGGACCCACTCTCACCTCACACTGAAGAGACCTCCCTTTGGGCCCAGGCAGGGGCGGAGAGCTATGTCTCTCCTCCTGGCCACACAGGGGTGTGTGTGCCACTGGGCTCCAGGGTCCTCAGAGCACAACCTGGTGCTGGAGTGACAGTGCCACCTCTGCATTCAGCACTCTGACCCAACCACATCCACACAGGTCCAGTGCCCAGCAGCCTCCCAGCTCTCAGGGGTCACACGCAGGCTTGGAGCTTCATGGACACAATTGACAGCATCTGGCATCAGAGTCAAAACCACAAGAAACCCACGTGCATAAGTCCCTTGTCTTTCAGTTGAAACTGGCCACCTTAGACACACACAGGCTCCTCCCACCTGGGCCCAGGGGGAATTTAGTCTCAGCCACCCTTAGAACCTTTGTAATGTGTGTCCAGGGGAGAGAGAGCAGCTCTGCCTACTGCTCAGTTTTGATGTCCACACAGAGCATGGTATGCTATTCACAGGAGTCTGAGACTATGCCTTGGAATAAAGGATTTGCCTTTTCTTCTATTTCTGTGGGCACATAGGAAAATGTTTCTGGTCAATAAATTTCTGAGATATTTTATCTTGTCAACAATTTCTGAGATAAAATAACCAATGCTATAGGAAGATTTTAAAGATCTTATGTTCATTTCAAATAAAAATAGCAGCATTCTCTGAAACTTTATACTATTATAGAATACTTTATAAACCTAACATTTTTCTAAACCTGATTTATTACGAATCATATGCTACAGATTTCTTACTACTCCTGGTTTTCCCACAATCCAGGTTTCCACAGTGGGAATGGGCATGTGAGTTTCCCAGGGCTGCTCAATAGGCACCGCACACCTGGCCTCACTCTGAGGAGTATACTTCCCAGCTCTGGAGATTGCAAGTCTGGAGTCCAGGGGCAGCAGGCCAAGCTCTCTCTGCAGTTGAAGATGGGCCCCTTCCCTGCCCCTTCCAGGCTCTGCTGGCCCAGGCCCTGCTTGCCTGGTAGCAGCTGAATCCCAGGGTCTGCCCAGGGTCCCTGTGCTCTCCTGCCTGTGGGCTTCTGCTTGTGCCCTGTGTCCTCCTGTCATGTCAGCCATGGCCTTCAGTTGTCCCTGTGCTCCAAGGGGACCTTTCCTTACCACCTACCTCCAACAGCCCTATGCCATATCATGTCAGAACCCCATTTTCTCAGTGTGAGAATGTGACCATGTTTTGGGAATGATATAATTAATCCATAACACTGGGTAAGACTAATTTTTCACTGGACACCCATTAGAATAGTTCTTACATATGAGCTGTAACAGTGACATTTGTGCACATGTTCTTTGTGTGTTGGTTTTCTGCTCTTTTCTTCCCAACTCTGTCACTAACATGGCTAATTAGAAGGCCCATATTTTCAGAAGCAAGACTCAGAATAACTGTGTGTAGCATCACATATCAGGTGGAAGAACAGCAAATTCACAGAATGAAGCAAAACATGAGGGTTAAAAAATGTCAACTAGGTAAATATGACATTTAAAATTCTATACCCCTACCCCAGATGTTTGTCAGTCAATCTGGTTGCTACAGTGGAAATTAGTGTGAAGGTCAAGGTCACTTCAATTTCTCCAGATCTTACTCTTGGGGATTTCGCAGAGCAAATAAGTGCCAAGCTTCTTTGTTAAATTGGTCAACCATCATACATGTCTTTATTATTTCAATTGCTGCAGAATTCTGAGTTCAGGACAAAAGAAATTTGACTTTGGCACCAATATGCTGGAGGTGAGGTGTGAGACTCAAGGTGACCTGAGACAGGTTGTGATTTGTTCACCTGGGGAGTGAGCATGCTTTTTTCTAATAAATTAAGATTGACCTTGAGCAGCTGTGGCCCAGCCTCCTCCTCCAGGGTGAACCATGATTAAATGAAGGCCCAGTAGACGCCAATCAGTGGCCTGGTAACTTAAGCCCTGATAGCTGAGGGTTCCTTGCCTCTCAGGAACTGTATCAACTTCTGAGCTGAGAACTCATGGGTGTGGCTGCACCACACAAAAAGGGCGGGGGAGAGAGACAATCCTTGCCTACAGCAAAGAAGGAACAGGACACCTGATGTGACCTGGTTCTACAGGGTGAGAAAGACTCCTGTGGAATATCCTTTTATCATGATCCATTGAAAATTAAGAATCAATTATGGATTTTGAGTGTCAGAGAAAGGTTTCTTTCTCCCTATAAGGTACTTTAGATTTATGCAAGGGCCCAGGAGAGATCATTTCCAGCACTTGTTAACATGGAGCTACCACAGGAGTCTGAAGTACCTGAAGGAGATGGGTTTGTGTGGAGGAAATTTCCTGTCAGTTCTAGTGGATGTGGGATGATTTCCTTCTCCAGGTTTGCTGCTGGGAGGGAGTCCAACAGCCTGGCCATCCCTCTCCAGAGATTTCCCTGGACACACTGACTGCATCTTCATGTCTCTGGTGCTTTATTTGTGCTTCCTACTGAACTCATAGAAAATCTCCATCTTTGCCAAAGATTTTCACTTTCACCATCAGATCCTCTGCCCACTACTGCAGGCAGCCTGGACTTCATCTCATTGGTTTCCCCCCAGTAACAGAAGATATTTTATTTGTTCAAAGTCAGTTTACACCTGCCATTGGTTCTTTCCACTCAGCTGCACCCACCAGGGGATTTGCATGCTCCCCGGGGAGGGCCTTCCTGCAAGGCTGACATAAAAGCTCAGCTCTAACCTGGCCTTAACTCACCAGGACTCCTCAGCTCAGTTTCTCAAAATGAGGCTCCCTGCTCAGATCCTGGGGCTGCTGCTGCTATGGACCCTATTGAGGATAGAGGGGATGGGGAGGTAGAAGTGGGAGGGAAGTGAGCTAATTGTTTCCTACATGTCACCCCTGCCCATGTTCATGGTGTGAGATTCACCTCAATAAATGGGGAATGTGATGTTCAGATTAATGAAAGGGAAGAAGTATCTAGAAGGAAAAAGAAAGATTTGTGTCCTGGTGAAGACTGGGACCTAGAAAAAGGAGGTTTATGTAGTCAACCTCTAGACAGGTGTTGTCCATGGCAACCTCTGTCTTATATGACATTGTATTTTTTTGTAGGAACCCAGACTACATACACTGCATGCACAAATGATTTAGTCAAGAAAGGAACAAAAGAGAAATCATGAAAATGTTTCATAATACTGTGCATAAACTTTCATTTCTGTCATTATTTCAGGATCCAGTGGGGATGTTGTGCTGACCCAGACTCCCTCTCCTTGCTCATCACCCTTGGGCAGCCGGCCTCCATCTCCTGCAGGTGCAGTCAGAGCCTCTTAGATAGTGATGGAAACACCTATTTGCATTGGGTTCTGCAGAAGCCAGGCCAGTCTCCAAAGCTTCTGATCTATGAGGTTTCCAAGTGGTTCACTGGGGTCCCAGACATCTTCAGTGGCAGTGGGTCAGGGACAGATTTCACACTGAGAATCAGCAGGGTGGAGGCTGAGGATGCTGGAGTGTATTACTGTGGGCAATTTACACATAATCCTCCCACAGTGGTGCAGCCCCTAACAAAAACCTCCCTGCCTGGGTGGCCCAACTGCCACCTGTGTGCTGATCTGAGCAGCAGCTCAGCAGACTATCTGAGAGGAAGAAGTTGCAGCTGAGGACTCTGGACCTTGAATGACATGACCAAAACTCAGTCACCTCCTGTTAAGATCCCACCTACTGCAGAAGCCCTGGCTTGGCACCAGCAGGAGGGAGATTACTGGGGAAAAGATGTGCTCCAAATTGAAATGAAGGAGGCCAAAGAGTAACTGGAAACTGTTCAAAACTAAAGAGTTCTTCTGTCAAAAAAAAAAAAAAACAGCAGAAATAATTTTTAAATCATTAGTGTACTTTCTTTATAACCCTATTCTTGCTTTTCACAGGGTTTCTAGGAAATATATGAATGGTCATCAACCCTATGCATAATGTTAACACCGGCACAACAAACAGATGTGAATTGACATTAGTAACTTCAAGGGATGTGGAGTGTAAGGGAGGGCAGTGATTTAAGGAGACTGAAGTCAAATTGTCACCAGCTCATATTAAGATGCTATAAATTTAGTGTGTTATATTTCAACCCCAAATTCACCAAAACAAAGGAAACAATAAGCTGTCATATACACAGAAAAAAAGAAAATGGGAAGGAAATCAAAATACTTTACCCCAAATCAACTAAAGATATAGGAGAAGATGCACAAATAGACAAGAGGCAGAAAGAAAGGTTTAAAAAAAAGGCAAAGGGAAATTTTTCCCTCTCTGTAATTCTGCTAATGTTAATAAATTAACCTCCCATTAAAATATGTAGATTGGCAACATTGATTGAAACTGTATGTCTACATTCTGTGTCCAATAGTCTCACACTAGGTCTTAGAACAGGCAGAGCTTGACAGTGAAAACATGGGAAAATATCATAGGCAAATACTGAGCAAGAGACAAGAAAGGAGTTATGCTCTTGTCCGACATCTGTAAGTTTATCAAAATTGCTTTAGAGACAAAGGAGGAAATTATGTAATGAAAACAGAGTCAATTCACCAAGAAGACAGAATAGCCACATACATGTGCACTAAACATCAAGGCTCCAAAACACATTTAAAAACAGGGACAGCTAGAAGGAACAAACAAACTATAATACAGTAACAGAGGGGACCTCACTATTGTACTTTCAATAGTCCCTGGGATAACCAGACAGAGGACAAGTCAGGAAACAGAGACCTGCAGCAATGCCACCCACCTAACAGACACATAGGAGGATTCCACCCACAATGGCATGTTACATGATTGCTCAATTGCATTTGGAATGCTCTCCAAGATCCTGCATGTGTTAGGCCACAAAAAATCTCAATGACGTTATTAAGACTTAGAACATGCAAATTATCTCCCCTGATGAAAATGACATGAAGTTACAAATTAACAGCAGAAAGTAAACTGAAAAATTCACAAATATGAGGAAAATAACATATTCATATGTAAGAACTGGGTAAAGTATAGGTTTTACTCAGCTCTTTATCCCTAACACACAAAGAGCAGACAGGAATAGCTTAGTTGATCACGTGGCATAGTGATGTTCTTGGCTGGAGAGATTCAATCCATGGCCAACTGGCTCCATATTTCTGGGCTCTGGGTGAGGCAGAACATCGTAGCAGAGGACATGGCAGAGAGAAGCAGCTTAGGACATGACAAGGTCTCCAGGGAAGTGGAGACAGGGGGCATAGGCAGAACAGCTATTCCAGGATATGCCCCCATGACCCACCTCCCCCAGTCTTGCCCCACCTCTCTACAGTTAACACAGGATCAGTCAATTAAAACTAAGATGGACAGATTATAGCTCTCAAGATCTGAATATTTTACCTCTGAAGAACATATTCTTATCATAGCCTGCCACTTCAGTTTGAACTTGACCTCCACAAGTTCATGTCCATATTACAGTGCAAAATGCATTTAGTCCAACCTCAAGTGTCCCATAGTCTTGCCAGTTCCTGAGATGTCTCAAGCCCCCTGTCCCATTGTTCATGGGCACAGTAACAATTTCACCATTACCTAAAAGTCCAAGTCCACAGTCTCATAGGAGCCCCAAGCCTAACACTTGGGGAAAAGCCAAAAGCATCCATTGTCCAGTTTCAGAGTTTCAACATTCCCATTTCAAAGGGGAGGAATAAGACCAGAGAAAGAAGGGATGGTGCCAAAGCTGGACTGTAAAATCCAGTTGGGCAAGCCCACCTTGTAGCCCCTATCCAGCACCTGGGCATGTGGCACAGTGAATTTCTGTCCAAAGACTTTACACAGCGCTCTGCCCCTATGAACTTGCTGGCTGCAGCCCTCATGGCCTCCCTTCCCACTTGTCTCTGCTGGATTCAGAGTTTCCATCAGCAGATGTCCCATGCTGTTGGTATCTCTCAGTCCTAGGGTCTCCACTGCAATGCCACCTCCATTCTCACATCTCCACACCTTGTCTTCTCAGGGGCTGCTGCAGGGATTCAGCCCTGATGCACCCCGCCTGGCCTTCAGGACCTCCTTTAAAATCTCAGTGGAACCTCCTGACCCCTGATTCCTGCATCCTGCATTCCTGCAGAACCAGCTCCATGTGGGTGATGCCGATGTCTGCCACCATCTTGAGCTGTCACCAAGCCTCCTGGGATCACAGATATACCTTCCTCTGAGTGCCTGGGTGGCTGAGCACAGGAAACTACTTCTTATACATGCCCAGGCAAACAGGGTGCCCCATATTCTCTTCTCAAAGGAATTTCAACTTTTATACCCTTAAGATTGAGATGGATGTGGCCTTGCCAGTTCCTGAGATGTCTCAAGCCCCCTGAATCATTGTTCATTGGTACAGCACTTGTCATATCCTGTGCTGAGCACCTCTGTGCAGAGCCAAGACCTGAGCCAGGAAGGGAGCTTCTGACCCATGTGACCTGCAGGGTCCCACCACCACCATCCTCCTGCTCCTGTCCAAGTTCATGGTTTTAGATAAGAAGTCACCCCACTTGCTCCCTGAGAGGGTGTCACGCTGTCCCATGTGCATGTGGTTATCTGGGACTCCTTTAATGGTAGCTGCATCATGGGAAGCCGGGTGCACTGGGGCTGCAGGGGCAGGTCCCTTCCCATCCTCAGCACACAGCAGAGGCTGGGAAGAAAAGCACAGGGTGGCAGTGGGGGCTGGAGCTTGGTAACCTCTGGAACCTCTGCACCACTCCTCAGCTACCCTTGCCCAAAGGTTGAGTAGGGAAGCTTTTCCTGGGAGCCCTCGGAGACCCTCAGCAGCTCTGGAAGTGGTTTTGAATGGGAATCATGAGGCTGGGTTGGCCTCTCTAGACCAGGAGCCCTCAGCCTCCCTCACCAATGCCACTGCACCCCAAAGGGTCCCTCTGGCCCCTTCTCTTCTCTGGCAAAAATCCCAGCTTTGGCATCTCCTGTGGGTTACACACCTAGTCCCCAATGCCCTGAGACCAGTATATTTTCTGAATTCCTGGTGAATTGTTGGTCTTTGGTTTGACAACTTACTAAGGAGAAGGATCACTTGAGTTTCCCAGGAAATCTGGCCTAGTGACAGATGGAAGAGAATCAGCTTCATGAATGTGATGAATGTGGGAGAAGGAATCCACAGTCAGGACTTTGGGTCCCCAGACTCCAAATTCCTCAACTTGCTGTGTCAGAAACCTGCCACTAGGTGGCAAGTAGACCCCACAGAGAGCAAAGCCTCAGCATCACTGGACAGGCAGCAGAGATCCTGTCCTATGAGGAGCCCTAAGGCTTGGGGGCTGTGTCCAGTGCCCATGCTCATGGCTACTTGGGCTCTGTTCACAATGGGCCAAGTGTCCCCACAGTCCAGTCCCTGGGTACTTTCTATGTAACTTTGTGATCTCTCTTGACCACAACCTGACAAGCATGACCCTCCCCTTGACACCAGTCTTAGAATCAGGGTGGGTCCTTGTTCCTCTATTGTAGATGATGAAGCACCTAAGAAATGCCAGAGAAAATTTAGAAAGCAAGTTTTATTTAAGGAACAGAACAGAGATGGTAGACTTCTCTGGAGCAAAGCCGGGGATAGATATGACATCTGCAGTAAATGGGGTGTCATACTTTTATCATATACCTCCACCCTCTTTATTTCTTGTATACATTCCCAAACTCCCAATTTAGTTAACTTACAAGATTATCTTTTGAAATTCAGAAAGAAAAAGAAAAGAAAAAAATAGACATCTCATGGAAGGAACTAAGGGCATGGAACTGCAAAACAGTGTAATTTTGTAATTTTAGGCTCAACTCTTATTACAAAATTTTCATGAATAATATCCAATAACTGTATCTGTTAATCAGATGAAATGACAGATTTTAAATTAGCAGTTACAGTGTGTTTGTATTCCGTATTTTATTGGTTTATTATAATTATACACAATATACACAACGGTGGGATTCATTGTTACATATCCATTCCTGAACATGACACAACAATGGAATATGGCCAATATGATTTCCATTAATTTCATATTTTAGTGGCCATAGTCAATACAAATTTGCAAATCTATGTTCATTCCTGCAAAAAAAATAGGTGCTGTGATGTATAAGGGTCATTTCCCATACCCTAGTGTCTGAGTCTCACCTGGTGACACCCAAATTGAAACTCATGCCAATATACCCTGCCAATATTCCAACAATGCCCTACAACTGTCACACTGAAAAAACAAACATATTCTTTGATTCACATCCTGAGAAAATACCTATAGCACTCTAAAAAATGCATGGAAACTTCCTCCTCTTAACTATGGGCAATATTAATAATGCATTATCCTAGTTTGGGGTTTCAGGTGGGGAGAGGAACTGGAGAGAGCCATGTCTATTCAAGGGCTCCTGAGACTCTGGAGGGTTCAGTAGACCCTGAGGAAGGAAGTCCTCACATGTGTCCTTGTGAGACAAGGGACTTTTAAATACTCCATCCAATTCACAGGGCTCATGAGTGGCAAAGGTCTGTCCCCAACATAGATGGTCTGATTCAGGGTTCAGCACTACAGGTCAAATTCCCCTGGTTGGATATGGCTTAGCTGTGGATGAAGCTTTGTAAAAGGGTTCCACCTTGTCTTTGAATATATCCCTTGCTGCTCTGCAATGCACATTATTTTTAAAATTTCATTTATTTGGTCTAATTAGTTATATATGATAGCACAATGCTCTTCAATTCTTAGTACACAAATGGGGCACATTTTTTATTTCTCTGGTTATACATGAAGTAGAGTCACATCATTCCTGCAATCATACATACAACCAGGATAGTGAAGTTCTTCTCTTTCACCATTTTTCATACCTCCAGGCCCCCTTGCCTCCTTTCCCTCCTATTTTCCCAATCCAAAGTTCCTCATGCATCCCCATTCCCTGCATTATGGAGGAACATCTACATATCATAGAAAATATTTGGCCTTTGGTTTTTTGGGATTCATATATTTTGCTTAGCAAGATATTCTCCATCTCTATCAAATTACTTGAAAAGTCATAATTTTATTCTCTTCTAATTCTGAGTAATATTCCTTTGTGTATATATACCAAGTTTCTTTATCCATTCATCTATTGAAGGACTTCTAGGTTGGTTCCACATCTTAGCTATTGTGAATTGTGCTCCTATAAACATTGATTTGGCTATGTCACTGTAGTATGCACTATTTAAGTCCTTTGAGTATAAGCCAAGGAGTGGGATAGCTGGTTCAAGTGGTGGTTCCATTCCAAGTTTCCTAAGAAATATCTATAGTGCTTTTCAGATTGGTTTCACCAATTTGCAGTACCACGAGCAGTGTTAAGTGTGTGCCTTTTCCCCCACATCCTTGCCAACACATATTGTTGTATGTATTCTTGCTATCTGCCATTCTAACTGGAGTGAGATAAAATATTAGAGTAGTTTCAATTTGCATTTCTGTAATTGCTAGAGATGTTGAACATTTTTGCATATACTTGTTGATCGATTTTATTTTTCTTCTGAGATCAATTGTATTTCTTCTTCAGTTCCTTAGCCAATTTAATGATTGGGTTATTATTATTATTATTATTATTATTAATTTTGTGTTGCTTTTTTGAATTCTTTATATGTTCTAGAGATTAGTGCTCTATCTGATGTGCATGTGGTAAAACATTGGTCCCATTCTGTAGGTTCTCTCTTCACCTCACTAATTATTTTGCTGATAAGTAGCTTTATAGTTTGAACCCATCCCATTTATTGATTCTTGATTTGATTTCTTGCACTTTAGGAGTCTTGTTAAGGAATTGGGTATCTAATCTGACATGATGAAGATTTGGGCCTACTTTTTCTTCTGTTAGGCACAGGGTCTCTGGTCTAATTCCTAGGTCCTTGACACATTTTCAGTTGAGTTTTGTGCATGGTGAGAGTTAGGGGCTTAATTTCGTTTTGCTGTGTATGGCTTTCCAGTTTTCCCAGCACCGTTTGTTGAAGAGGCTGTCTTGTCTCCAATGTATGTTTTTGGTGCCTTTGTCTAGTATGAAATAACTGCATTCAAATGAGTTTGACTCTGTGTCCTCTATTCTGTACCGTTGGTCTGGCTTTCCTTAGGATTCTGTATCCCCACAAAGGGAGCAGAGCTACTCTATGTTGTGCTTTGTAACATTTTAGTCTAATAAGATTCCTAACAATTTCTAAATTTGTCTCTGTACATATGAGCTTTTATTGGTGTATTAATGTTTTCTTAGTCCATAACAAAACATCAAGTCTAGTCTTTCCAGAGGACCTCTCTCTCATCAACCCATAACAATTCATCAAGAATCCTAACTGCATCTGAAAAGTCTCTGCACTTTGGTGATATTGCTTGGGCTGGAAGCCAGTCAGAGCTCCACCACCATGAGAGGACGGTTGGTAACATTGGAGAAAAAAAGGGATCTGTACCCTGTGGCCTTTCGGGGTGTCCACCTCAACTGCCTTAGTATTAGGGCTTTGGCTCTTTCCTTCCTTTCTCTGACAAATGGCCCCTGCACTGAGCTGTCCCACATGGGAGCTTCCCCTGTTGATGGGCCTGAACTTTACAGCTCACAGCAACCTCACAATGTACTCCTCATTCCACTTTTCCAGCTCTTGCTGTTGCTTCCCAAGTGAGGAAATGGCCAAGCTACACCTCTGTCAAAGTGGCAAATTTGTAGTGAACAAATGAATATTTGAATTTACAAATATAAGCCTCTAATTTTATATTCTAAAAATGATAAAAATCTGAAATAAATTATATAAACTTAGAAAATAGGAAAAGAAAGAGAAATCTAGAGCAAGAAGATAGAAGAAAATGATATAAAGTAGAAGACAGATGAATGAAAGAAAACCAGAATTTCAATGACATCAAATGGTGAATTCCTGGGAACATCAAAAGCCTTGCAGACCCTTACAATAATTCATCCAGAAAAATGAGGGAAGACAGAGATGACCAAAGTCAGTGTCATAATTGGTCATGAATCTACAGAAATTTAAAAACATTATGAGAAAATATGAAAACATGCCATTATTGTCAAATTATGTAATTTAAATGAAATACTACAACTCTCAGATAGAGATAAATTATTAAGTGACTCAGGAATATCTAGAAAAAATGGATAAGATTATAACAAGAAAAGTATTTTAATGTGTTTAAATAAAGCAAAGCACAGAGTCAGGACATCATTGGGGAACTCAATCACATATTTGAAGTAGAAGTGTCATCAGTCTTACTCAACTGTCTTGTCAAGCAGGAAGAAGAACTTCCCAACCTGTTCTATGAGGCCAGTTTCACCCTAAGACCAAGCCAAAGAGCCTAGCAGGGAAAGAAAACTGCTAGTGTCATTTGATCACTTTCTCCTTGTCCCCACAGTGGGGCCACTGAGGATCCCCCTGGGAGAATTCTGTCACCAAGGAGCCTCTGAAGCAGCTGCTTTCATCCTGACTCTGGAGATAGCCCCAGGCTTCTCCCTGGTTTCTGCCTCTCTGCAGTGTAGACAGGAGTGGGGGGTGGATTTGCTGTAAGAGTGGATGAATCGTGTCACAATCTGGCCTTGATAAGACTCTTAGGTAAACTTTCTGACCCCAGTAAGGTTGCTCATTCTTTAATAATGAAAACATCACTTACTTAAAAACTCCTCTCCCACAGTCACAGAGGAATGTGTGACACCAGCTTAACCCCTCAGGACAGGACAGGGCTCCTATTGAGAGTAAATGGTCATCATTTGGATTCACTGTTCCTTAGTCTGAGTCTGCCTTCAGCTTCTCAAGCCCAGGGTCCTTGTGACACCAGCCCAGCATGGAACCCTACAGAAACTGTAGCTGGGGTGTGCAGAGGGCTGAGATCCTTCAGTGGGACAGAGTCCCTGCTGCTCCTCACTGGGGCTTTCCTCTCTGGCTGGAACCCCTGCCTGGCTTTGTGGCCACCTCCCTGATGATGTGAGATCCAACTCACACTGGAGTTCAGCCATCTAGGAGGCCATGAGGGATGGGAAAAGCCTTGGAGCCACTGGCAAAGAGAATGGAGGCAGGGTGTGGCATGGGACACTCTGATGGTAAGAGTTTATATATCTCTCATGCCCCTGGTAAAGGCCTCCTCTCCAAAGTTAAAACTCTTTCTCTTACCTCATTCCTAATTAAGATACTCATTTAAGTTCATCTAGAGCTAGTTTCAAAATATAAATTTTTATATACAACCTATTTTATTCTTCACTTCATAATTCTATTGAAATCAAATCAAATTATGCATTTGATAAATTAAGGCTCTATTTACCATGGTCTTTTTCCAACTCAATAATGTTGGCCCTAACGAAGCTCCTAATTGACTCTTGCCAAGTTTTCTACCAAACTAAAGATCATACACCTCTTATTATTAAAATACTTGTACTATATATTAAGCTGTTGTCTATACCTCAAGATTAATGATACCATGACGTTTGCCAGCTTTTTATTCAATTAATAAATAAAAAAGGGAAAAGCAGGACCCTTACATGCCCAAACTAAATCTCACAATATATTACAAAGATTCTTCTTTCATTGTGATACTAAAAATCTTACTGCTGTTGCACATGGTTCAGTAAGTTAAATCAGATTTCAAAGGATAGAATTCAAAACTCTCATCATGGAAACAGCTGAAAAACCCGACATAGAAGGTAAATCTAACCACAGAGTTGACAGCCAAGCAGGCTTCACCAGATGCCAGGTAATAGAAACCTATAAAGAGATGTCTGTGGACCCATTTCCCCAAGTCCACCTTTAATATAATTTACAGTGTGGACTGGAAAACCCATCCATGTGACTGGATTTAGTTATACTAGTTATATTGGTCAGCTACCTATATGTTGGTCCCATGAGAAGCTTGCTGGCTATCTAGGGGTATCTTTTGAGGAAAAGACAGCATATAGGGAGCCTAGACCAGCCAATTGTACTGGCCCCTTGGACTCAATGCCATATGTTAGGACAGTTATTAAAATGGAACTGTCATAACAAGCCAGTCTTTTCTGCAGAACATCCACAATACATTACTGTCCTAATCATTCTGCAATAGAATTTGACACCTTTCCTAAATGGATGGATTGCGCAAATACCTTGCCAGTGCAACATGAAGTGTCTAGAAATAGTGGATATATTTTAGACTGGTCTCCTAGAATTGACAAAAGACAATTATATAAGGATGACATGACCACTGGAGGTTTTACTAATAATATCCAAACCTTCAGCCAAGGTGGAATCAAAAAGGATATTTGCTGCTTAATTTCAGCCTCAGATGTCCTGTATTATATTGATAGCCCCATGTCAGATTTCATAGACAGGAATTATCAGGAGGGCTCCTGCTATGGCCTGCAGGCCCAAGTTCAATCTTCTTATGCTCTAATTATTGGAAATGTGAGACCTAGAGAAAGGGTGATAAATATCTGGTAACCTGTAATGAATGCAATTTAAGTAATTACATCACCAGGTATAATAGAGGGAAATGAATATTTATCCTTCACCAGCCCTCTTTTATTAACCGCCAAGGTCTCAGAACAGTGGTATACTGATGTTGGTGTTCAGATTTCACAACAGATGCATGCTCAGTTAATCAGAACTAAGTGAGCTCTTGGTCTCATATTCCTTGGAATAGCTCTTTAATTTCATTCATTGCTTCTATGATTACATCCTCAGTGGCTATATCACTATAATGTGAGGTTCATTCCATGAGAATTTCAATGCACATTACATGGGAAGAGGGACTTTTCAGGTGTGAATGCACAGTATTTACAGGAGAGATAATCCTTAATTAGTCAGGGGGGCTGAGTGCAGTCACAGCCATCCTCCTAAGAGAGAGACTGAGGGAGATTTAACACAGACAGAAGAGGGGATGTTGTGTGGACACAGAGACAGAGACTGAGTGATGTGGCCATGGCCAAGGAGAACTTCAGCTTCTAGAAGCTGAAGACATGTGGGTAGAATCACCCCAGCTCTGCAGGTGGCCCAACCTGCCAACACCTTGATGGTGGCTCACTCGAAGTGAGTCCAACATGTGTCCTGCAGAGCTGTGCTGCTGGAAATTGCTGTGGCTTCCAACCATACTGTGAGCCCTTTGTTAAAACTATCCTTGAAAACAGGGCAGACAGGGCTCTGGCACCCCACAGCCAGGTCTGTGTGCTTGCCACTTCCTGCTTCCTTTTCTATTGCTGCACATAAATGAGTTTTTAGGAATTTGTAAGTTGGGAAAAAAAGCACAGGAAGCCCTAGGAGACATAGAGGAGCTTGTGGCTGCTGTAGAATAAATATTGATGACTCCTGAAAGAAAATGATGAATGCATGGGAATATCCTACACAGTGAATTATTTCTGTGTTCTTCAAAGTGCATGGAAAGAGGGGTGTGAATGTGTCTCTGAGGATAATCTGGTTCAACTCTCAACACCCATGATACATTTTGTGCTGAATTTCAACAAACCATCAAATTGCAGGTCTTTTTCCCAGAGCTACGAGTCAGTGATGCAGGACTGTGATTTGAAGGCAGGTAAACCATTTTTAACTGAAGTACATCTTCTATGATGCCAGATGCATTTCAGAGAAGAGTGTCAAATCCAGAAGGATTCTGTAAAATTGATTGTTCCTGCTGCCCCCACCCACACCATGCTGACCATGATCCTAATGTCTCTTCCTCATTCTCCTAATTCATTTCAGATTTGGGGGCAGAGTGCATCTCCATATCCTAGGTCCTCTCTTGTCATTCTCTTCCCATCATTCTGACTCACATCTTGCCTCGCATATTCCATCATGCAAACATAATTATCCCCTCTTAGATGAAAAAAACCACAAGACTTATAACTGCCCTCCCCACCACCCCGTGTCTGTCAGCTATGCCCAGGCTCTCACTTCAGGTAATTGGCAAAAGGTTCCATGATCCACACAAGAGACTTTCTACCTAAGATCTCTTTGCAAGTTCTCCCTATATTAAAATCACCCATGGGTTTTGTTAAAATGACACCAAATCAAGACATGGTAGAAAATATTTGGTAGAAATATTTGGGGATCAGAGGACTGATGCCTTGTTAGGAAGACTACAGAAGATCTCATCCCTCTCTGACCATCCTGTTTCAGCTCCAACAGATCACCAGGCTTCCCCTGGCTTTAAGAAGCACCAACTGATTATCTCCCATATCTGAAGTCATAATTGGTTCTGAGCCAAGATCAAGGGCTCAGGATAGCTGAGCCTCAAACCTTTTCATTTCCAGTTGCACCCATCCTACCTGCTCCTGGCCCCTTCCCCATCACTCAAGGCTTTTTTCCATGTTCAAGGCCTGTCTCTGCTTGAGATTCCCTCTCTCAACAGTGAGGGCTATGTTGGCCTCTTCCAAGTAATTCTGGACACACTCCACATCTTTAATTCTCAACTCAATCACATGCACCAAATTCCTTTTCCATATACGGTGGTATTCATAGACTCCTGCGAAAAACCACCCATGAATTACTTGAGGGACTCCTCTCATGGAAGACAGGGAAATTTAGGTTTAGCATTGAGAACTATGTTGTGGCTCCTCTTACTCAATGCATGCCCCAATGTACATAACCTCTGTCTTCACTCTACTAAAGATCCCTCTGGTATTTCCCATGTCGGGCACAATCCATTGGAAACTGGGCAGCCCACCTCCTACATCCTACCTACAAAAACCATTTCATGTTAAACATCTGATGCTCTCTGATATAAATATAGCAAGCACAATCTCCATCTTGCTTTCCTCTTTTCAGTTAGGAAGCTCAATACCTAAAATGGGCTAGCCCATCCTGCCCCTGCTTTTTAGAATTCCTTTCTGTGGCCTGTGGTTTTCATCACCATTTTCTCTTTCTTAGCTTTTATTTCACAGCCAGCCCATTCTACCAAAAGAGACTCATTTCTGTCACCTGCACAGGCCGCAGGGGAAAACTGGCACCTGGCACAGGGATCCTCATTGCATGTAATCAAAAAGCAGCTAGTGGGGGTTTGGCCTTCAGCACTCTCTCATGGGAAAAGCACACTTTTTTGTTGTATTTTAGCATATTGTGGATTGAAATATTGTTACCTAGAATATTGTGGACTAGGATATTGTGGATTGGTATACTGAGAGTAAGGGGAGAGAGGAAATATTTTTTGTCATGGAATGTTAAGCATGGGGAACTCTTTGTATTCAGAGAAATAAATTCATTTTGCAATTCTGAGAATGATAATAAAGCAAAAAGAAAAAGATCTAAAAAGACCCCAGCTCACTCAGTTTTCAGGAATGATTAGAAAAATCTGTTTTTTGTTTGTTTGTTTGTTTTTTGTTGTTGTTGTTTTTTTGAGGAGGAATCACTTGATTTGCATACTCAGGAGACTTGGTAAAAAACTATATGCAGGATGCATTTCAGCTGACCTGCCCAGAAGTATGATCAAAAGTGTAGAAAATATTTTGAGCTGCATTAGAGGTGTGTTTATATTTGGACCAAGATATTGGTGGGTGGTCTTCAGAAGACTTACTTAGGGGCCTTAGAAATGCAGTTAAAAACTTTACATTTTGAAACAACCTTGCCCAGCTCCTGTGACTTCATTTTTTACAGGGCATGGCTAGGATGTCCACAGTAGCCCTCCCTCCTTCCTTGCTAGGACTCAGGCCCCACAGGACTGACCTCAAGGGAATGGCCACTTTGTCCTCCATAGAAGAGTCACTAAGGCTCCCTGGGGCCTTCTTACTGCCAGGATGCTAGTCAAGTCCTCTTACACCCCCTGCACCCTGACACCACCTACGGCCCCATGATGCACAAGGCACTTCCTCCTGTAATGCCCAGTGATGTCCCTGTCTCCAGCCATCAAAAATGTGGAGAGATGTCTACACAGAATGACCTGTGCCTTTTGGGAAGTGAAAATTCACAGGGTCTCACACATTTCTAATACTTCTTTCTGTGTCTCGGAGGAAGGACCCTGTCCCCTGCAGACCCAGCAAGAGCATTAGCAGCATCTAGCCTGGAACCAGCAGGACAAGGCCTGGCTGCTGAGCTCCTGCTGCCTCCTGCTGTCCTCTGCACACCCTGCCTGCCTGGGAGGGCTGTGGCACAGGGACACAGGTCATTTTGGCCCCCAGCAGCCACACTTCCTTCAAAAAACATGAACTTTTATGTCACCATTAGGGGGTGAACCTCCCTCCCCCCAGATGCTGCTGCTACCAGGTTCTACCTAGAATCTGGGGCCTCCTCTGGGGAGCAAGTTGGGGACAACTCTGAAGTCACATCCTCCCTCACCCTCCCATCCCTTCTCCCTGGATCCTAGGCTCCTCCAGTGTCTCTCCTCTGCCCTCCTGCTTGGGTATTCTCTGTCCTGTCCCCTCCTTCTCCACATTCACAACTGTCACTCCTCACTCACCACATGGTTGTCCTCATATGAGTCACAACCCTGTTCTCCTGCGCATCATGGCCCTTGGCCTGCCTCTGATTCCACCACTTGGTTTCTCATTGGAGAGTCAAAGGTGGTGTCTGGTGGTCTTTAGAGACCAGAAAGGAGAGCATCATGTGTTCAGGGCAGTATGTGTGTCCGCCATGGTTCACTTTGAACAGAGTCCCTGCATCAGGTCAGCTGTGACCTGCCAGAGGCACCCCTGTATCTCCAGACAAAAGGGTGGCCATTAGCTGCTATGACTGGGTTTGTCCTGTGGCCATGCAGTCACAGAACCAGCTGTTCTGTGCCCTGTCAGGAAAAATGTAAGGGATAAGCTGCCCGTGCCCAGCTCTGGACCAAAAACTTCTGTCTTCTTGTGGCCCAGAACAACTGCCCATGTATAGGACAACTGCTTCTATCTGTAAACAGAGCCCCTCAGGTCACCCAGTGTCCTCAGCAATGGAAAGGTCAATGTTGACCCAGCAGTCACACAGGAGGAAGTCCTGACCTCCATGATGCTCATGCTCAGTTCCTCTGAGTGGAGTAGCAGCCATGGTCTAGGCAAGAGATGCCAACATTAAATATCCAAGCTAACTGCTTCAAAACTTAATGTCCAATGGGTAGGGTGGCGCCTACCTACCTTAGAGACTAAGGGAGAAGGAGTTCAGGTTCTAGGCCACCCCAGGAAAATTATAGGAACACTCTGTATGAATAAAATAAAAAGATTCACACATACATTGCTGGTGGGACTGCAAATTGGTGCAACCACTATGGAAAGCGGTATGGAGATTCCTCAGAAAACTGGGAATGGAGCCACCATTTGACCCAGCTATCCCACTCCTTGGTTTATACCCCAAAGACTTAAAATCAACATGCTACAGTAATGCAGCTGCATCAATGTTTATAGCAGCTCGATTCACAATAGCTAGACTACTGAGCCATCCTAGGTGTCCCTCAATAGATGAATGGAAAAATAAAATATAGTACATATACTCAATGAAATATTACTCAGCTTTAAAAAAGAATAAAATGATGGCATTTGTCAGTAAATGGTTGAAGTTGGAGAATATCATGCTAAGTGAAATAAGCCAATCCCCCCAAAACAAAGGCTGAATGTTTTCTCTAATCCCCATAGTTCAGGGACAGAGCCTGCAGCTCTGGGGCAGCCCCACCTGAGCTCAGCCTGGCTGAGCCTCTGCCCAGCCTCTCCCATCTACAGCTATGGGCCATGCTACATGGGCAGTGACCACACAGACTCCATTTTACCTGAGCCTCCACCTCCTGTAAGAAGTGCTTCTCCCATGGGATCCCTGGCATCTGTGCCCATCCATGGTGGCTGGTACAGCAGTTTGGCAGCATAAAATGGCAATTCTTATACATTGTAAAGTTGTTGTCTTTGTGATCCCCACGTTTCCTGGGCCATGTGTCCTGACAGAGAATGGTCGTCTAGATGTTGGTGATCATTCTTTAACTTGTGCTCAACTAGAGTGATTTTGACCCAGTTCCCTGATCTGCTGCTTATGATTTTAGATCTTGTGATGTTTGTTTGTGGTTTTGAACCAGCAACAGCCACTTGTGATTAATGTACTGCCATTCTTTACTTACGGTACAAAAAGTGGACTCAAACCTTGGGCAGGGGGAGGTCTAAAGGTGTAGACTTGTAGTCTGCCCCTTGGTTTTCTGGCTGGTGAATCCTGACCACTAGCTGGTGAATAAGTGTTTCTTCTCCTGATTTAAGAACAGGATTTATCTTAAACTGGTTGATTTATTGCAATCTTGCCATGATATTTCTACACAAGCAAATTCCTTCCTTCTTCTAAAGCTCAGTACACATTCCCACAATTGTTCACCTTCAGATTTCCACCTTTCAAAGGAGAAATTTGACCTAAATGTACTTTTCCCAGCTCCCACAATAAAGATTTCATTGTTGTCTTTCTTCTCTAAGGAACTTAACACAAGCAAAGGGATAGTAAAAATAGTGTAAAGCTTATAAAACTTCTTCCCTTTCCTTTAATTTACTGATCACAAGCTCTGTTCTGCTGTTTGTGGTAAGAAGAAGTGAGCCCTCCCAGACCAGGGCAGGAGGAAGTATCAGGGAACAACTGATCATCTCAGAAATGATATGTAAGTGAAGGAGGATGGCCTGGGGCTCTGACTCAGAGGTAGAAATATTGTGTAGCAGACAAAATACCTTGGGTTCAGTCATCAGTAACAAAGAGGGTAATGAAAGGAATAAGAAAAAAAAAGAAAGAAAAGAAGAAATGATTATGGACAATTACAGGATAATTTTTTGAGAACTCTAAGAAGAGAAAGGGTAACTAACTTTGACTTGCTTTATTCCTGAAGAAGTTACAAGAGGACCTGATAAAAGACATGAAGTTTAGAGACACTGCAGCCTTCTTGAGTCCATGAGGCATTAAGACCAAGACTGGAAAACTCCTGTGGTAATACTGGTAAAGTAGAATTATATAAAGAATATGGATCTTTGCTGTTTTTATTAAGATGATGACCCTGCCCTATATTCTCCAAACATCAACTGCTACAGTGCTTTTATTGTTTGTAAAATTATTCTTCTAATAGACAGTTAAAAGGAAGAGCCTGGCTAGCTTTAGACCTGTTGTTCTGGAAAAGATGTGCATCATGATGGATATGAGTGTGTTTTGGGGACACTGAGGTAGGGAGGGATGGGTCCATGGGTGGGTCCCTCCTCCCTGCCTCTTATACATGCTGTGCCAATGTCTAGAAACCCCAATTGCCTCAGTGAGTTTATACATCTTCCTCTCTTGCTGCCTTTATTTCTGTTTTTACTTCTAAAGCATAAACTACTCCTTTGTTTCTTTAATGCCTCCTCATCCTCCAAGGGTCAGTAATACAGAACTGTGCTTATGTCATGTGCCAGGCTACATGGGCAATGACAAAACAGATTCCATTTTGCCCTGAGACTCCACATCATGTAAGAAATACTTCTCCCAGGGAACACCTGCCTATCCACCATGGCTGAGCACACCATGTTTGGCAGCACAAAATGGCAATTCTTATAAATTGTAAAAATGTTCTTTCCTTCATTCCCATTTTTCTTAGATAAATTACCCTGTCAGAGATTAATTGTCTAGATATTTCTAACATTTTTTTTAACTTATACTCAATAGGTTTAAGAGGTTTGGGCCCACTCACTTTTCAGCTTATAATTTTAGATCTCATGATGTTCGTACATTGTTTTGAATCATAGCAACAGCCACTTATGTTTTCATGTGGTTTTGGACTATAAAGGGTGAACTCAAACCCAAGGAGGGGGTCAAAGGGTGTAGATTTGCAGCCTCCCCCTTGGCCCCCCAGCTGGTGGATCTGGACCATCAACTGGTGAATAATTTTTCCGTCTCCTACTCTAAGATCCACTTGGTGATTTATTGCAATCTCACCTTAACATTTAACATACAAGAGCAACCAGTCCTCAACCAGGAAATACTACAGATCACCTCTCACAGGTCCAGGGGTTGACTGTGTCCTGTGGCCACAGGAACCATGTTCCCCTAAGCAAATCTGAGCTGCCATGGTCTGACCTGGGGCACATGGACACACTAAGACTGTGCTGATTTACCAGGAGAAGCCTTCCCTACAGCTGTGCCCTGCCTGCCCAGCCCTGCTGATTTGCATGTGCCCACAGCACAGCCCAGTGCACTGAGAACTTCTTAAGAGGCTGCTCACACCCTGTGCAGAAGTCAGTCCCTGTCAGGACAAGAATGGCCATGAGGGTCCCTGCTCAGCTCCTGGGGCTCCTGCTGCTCTGTCTCCCAGGTAAGGAGGGACAGTGCTAATCACAGTGTGGTCAGTGCTGCCTGGCTAATCAGGAAAGTCCTCTTGTAACATCGCTACTTACAAGGATATTTCTTTTTATGTTTCTAATATCAGGTGTCAAATGTGACATCACAATGACCCAGTCTCCTTCCTCCTTGTCTGTGTCTCCTGGAGGGAGAGTCACCATCACCTGCAGGGCCAGTGAGGACATTTATGATTATTTAAACTGGTATCAGCAGAAACCAGGGCAACCTCCTAAGCTACTCATCTATGGTGCATCCAATCTGCAACCTGGAGTACCCTCAAGGTTCAGTGGCAGTGGATCTGGGACAGATTATTCTCTCACCATCAGCAGCCTGGAGCCTGAAGATGTTGCCACTTATTACTGTCAACAAGGTAGCAGTTCCCCTCCCACAGTAACACAGGCCATGACAAAAACCTCCTAGGGAGCAGAAGTGTGAGGCTGGGCTGCCCCAGCTGCTCCTCCTGCTGCCTCCACCTGCTGAGGGCATATCTCAGAGGCAGCCAGGCCCTGAGCACTACAAGGAGGGTCAGTCAGAGGATCCAGGGTGTTCCTCTGCACCCTGACTCTTCGCTTCAGCTCAGCCCCAGCAGGAAACCATGACAATATTCTCACTGGTATGATAAAAAAACAATTTAACACCTGAAGAGATGGAATTAAGCAGTGTCAGAGGTTGTGCAGCAAAGCTAGGCGTCTCCATGTATTCTACATGGGAATATTTTAAGAATTTATTTTTAGTATAGTGTAAGTCCCAGAAAAACTGGGGTGAAGTGCCGAGTTCTCCTGTGTCCCCTCTTCTCCCACAGCCCCTCCTTCATCAGCATCTCTCAGACACTGTTGCTTTTCTTACAGTTCATCAGCCTCTGCCCACATTTACAGTCACATTAGGGTCCCTTTTTGCATTCTATGGAATTAGACAAGTGGACAGTGATATGTGTCCCATAGTGTGTCTTGGCCATTCCCTCATGGAGGTGTTTTCTCATGTGTTTTCATTTGCATTTCCATGGTGACCTGGGATATCACAGTGATGTTTGGACAGATGTCCACAATGTGCAGTGGTCAGACCCAGCTGTCAAATGCTTGTCATCTGTCCCTCCTTTCGGGTCCTTCTCCATCCCTATGTTCCAAGGTCCATGTTCCTATAACACATTATTTATTTATAGAGCACTTTGCCCCTACTTTGGGGTTAGCTATGTATTATTCTCTTTGCTTTTCTACACCTGAGGGCTCTTGATTTTACTTGATTTCTGAAGTACATTTCCCTGGATCTAGAGTTCTAGGTCAACAGAATTGTCCTTCAGCACTTGAAAGTGTGTCCTTTCCCTTGTCCTCCCTGTTTTGGGGGTAGAAATTCTCTGGTGATTCTAGTTGCTTCTCCCATAAAGCTAAGGATTCTGTCTTTGTCTTCAGAAGCTGGCAGTGTGGCTGTGAGGGGAGCTGAGAGGAACCTCCTGGTTCATTCTGAGTCCCTGTGCATTTGCCTTCTCAGGTTCTCCCAGGTTCTCTAGCTGGGTGTGACCTTTGCTGTCCCTCCTGCTGCCTCCTTCCTATGTCTGTTCCATTCACCTGCTAAGCTCACCTCTGCTTTCATTGTGGTGGATGCATTTTTCAGTTCTGAAACTTTCATTCTTTGCCTTTATACAGTTTCAATACTCTTGTTGATGCTTTTTTGATTGTTTTTCATTTCTTTCAAACACATTTGCAGATGCTCGTTGATGCACTTTTATGGTGGCTGCTTTAAAATCCCATTCAGATAATCCTTAGATTCATTTCAACTCAGTGTTAATGTGAACTGACTGAACTTTCTCATTCCCATGAGTCTATCCATTTTTTTTTCATACAATGAAGGATGTTTTCTTTTTTACCTGGACATTACTGGTATTGGGTCCCCTCATAGGCCTAAAATCCTTAATTTCTAACAAGCTCCTATTTAGTGCCAGTGCTTTGACTTCTGGTCTACAGAGGGCCAAAGCTCACCCCAAAGAAAGGTTTCTTGTCCTGTTGGCCCAGGAAGCTCATTCTCCTTGGAAGCACTTAGTCCCACAAATGCCTGAAATCAAGGCAAATCCTCTTATTCACTCGTGGTCAGTTTCATATCAGTGGGACAAAATTCCAAGTCATCTAACTTAGAGCAGAAAAAGTTTATTTAAGTACATTGGTTCAGAAAGTCAGTCCATGGTCATCTGACCCCATTGCTTTGGGCCCAGGTGGGCAGAACATCAGGTCAGAAGGGTGTGGGGGAGGAGAGCTGCTTCACCCTTGGTGGCCAGGAGAGAGGGGAAGGGGACTCAGTGAGGATGCACCTTCCAGGGCTCACCCCTAGTGACCACCTGCTCCAGCCACACCTTCCTTCCCTCAGTCACCACCCAGTTAGTCCACTCAGACCAGGAAGAACTGAATAACCTCAGCTCTCCTAGTCTTGTCATTTCACCTCTGAATATTCCTGCATTAACACAGTAGGTGTAGGGGGACACCTGAAGTTGAAACCAAAGCACAGTCTACAGAAGTGCACCTGCATTGATATCAATATAACTTTTGATTCTACAGAAACTTTTTTTCTTAAAACAGTGACTCATGGTCTGGAACCAAATACCACAAATGGCGCATGATCTTAGGGAAGTACGTCATGGAGCAGAAATCTAAGAATTCCTCACTGTGCCCTTTCCTTTCCCTCTTTCCATCACTAGCCTGCCACAGCAAAGCTGCAGCCTCTGCTGAGCACTGGGTTTGCAGGGACAGGAATTAAATTATTCTCCCTATTTTCGTTTCTTCTGATTGTTCCCAATTATACTCTATCTTCATTTGAGGACTGCTCTCATCTGTTTTGACAAGTGTATATCTTCTTACAATCATTGGACTCTGATTTCTGTCTTCTCCCTCCATGCCCTGAACCAACCTGCTTTCCAGGAATGCATGCACACATCTTTGACAAGAACACACATCTCTCCACACAGAGTATGTGACCATACACTCTTCTTAAATGCTGGCTAGCTTGACAAAATAAATCAGAGCCACCGTCATTCTGGCTACACTGTGGGGGTAATCACCTTACCTGTGTCATCTTATGATGCTAATGCATTCAAGTCAAAGCCTATCCAGGGCCCCCTGACCTTGGCATTAACCAATGAGGACAATCCTCATGGTTCCCATAGTGAGCTCATGATGAGGTGTAGGGTAAGAGAGAAACTTGGTATGGACACCTGGTCTCTGTACATGGATTATAACTTTGCTGTGAATCTGCTGATTCCCAGAGGTGTCATCTGCATCTTAGAATAAAGTGATTTCTATCTACTCTTTCACTTTTTCAAAATGATATTTGGCATAAAACCCCAACATTGAAAATACAAATTTGGATCTTGGTTGATGACATTTGTTAATAATTTTAACAAGTTATTAGTTTACATAACTTTGTAGCCATTTATTTTTCAGCATTGCACAGATTTTATTCCAAACATTGCAAAAAATTAATAAAGTGATATTTCTACACTGTGGCTTCTGATAGACACACTCACCAGTTATCTTCACAAAACAATTTCATACAGGAGAACATCACACTTATAGTCTGGAATTATGCCAAGAGTATTGAATTCAAATGTAAACATAAGCTGAGTGAGGGGAAGCTTCTCTAGGACACCAGGTGTGCATGTGTGTGAGCTCTGTGCACTGGATTGGAAGCATGATATTTTCAAGTTCTATTCCACGTACTCTAGGTCCATGTAGAGCACTTCCTCACTCCCTTCAGGTCAAAACTCAAGGAAAGAGAGTTGTAATTAGTCACCTGGTCCTGAGGCTGGTCCTCAGTCCCAACTGCCTTCCCAAGATTGACCCTTGCATGAAGCACCATCCTCCTGTGTCTCTCCCTCCTCTATTAGGGGTACATTAAAACTTTATCAATATTTTACACAGAAGCTATCTTTGTATCAATTCAAACAATCCTTGTTGCTCTTGTAGCCATCTTTTCCATTTCTCAATAGATGTTTTTTCAACTGTGAAAGTAATTGTACCTGAAGTTTAATGGAATTCACCATTTTTTTTCAATATAAAACCCAACATTCTCTGATAGTTGAGGGTTTTCTAGTTCATGAAAGAGTTTACTGCAACAAGTTACAGCCCTCACATGAGGTCAATTGCACTTGAGCCAGTGTGTGATATAGACTTTGATGTCCTTGTGGTTGTGTGGACCAAGCCATGAAGGAAACAGTGGATTCAGGAATGAAAGTGGGCAGAATCATTTTAACCCTGATGAACTATGTGTGGGTCTGCTGTGGTGAGTGGGGTGTTGAGGGTGTGGCTCTTCCCCTCTGTGGATCCAAGAAGGCATAGGGGCTTAGGAAGGTGCATCTGAGATGAGAGGTGGGATACCCATGACCAATAAAGGACAGCAAAAGCAAAGACCACAAGCTGCCCCTGGGAACAGCAGGAGCCCCAAGATCTCAGAAGAATACTGTTCATNATATATATATATATATATATATATATATATATATATATATATACATATATACATTTTTAACTTCTACAGTGTACAAAATCAACCAGGCCTACAGTAATTTGTAACCTTTTCAAAATAATTCAAATAAAAATCACTAGTTAATTGACCACAGCCCCCAGCAAGAAGAGCTAACAATAAAAATGCTAAAAAGGCATAAATATGCATGATATTCCTTATCTATCATCCTCTTCTTCCCCCTTCACAAATGACTTTCTGATGTTTCTAGGGGATGCAAAAAAAAAATCTGTTTTCTTCTTCAACTTGACCTCTGCAAAGGGTTGCTGTGTAGGTTACCTTGGACATCTTCCTTTCCCCCTCCAGTTTCCATGTCCTCATTCCTGTGTCAGTGGCTGGGATGAGTCACATCTGTGATGTCCTGAACCTCCCTGGCCACAGCCGACTCCAGATCTCAGCCAGGGACCAAGCTCCTGACACAACGTCCCCTGCAGAGCCTCGGGGTCACCACCCTCCTGGCCCATCTCCAAGTGAGTCTGTTTTTGATATAAAAATAATCCAATAAACCTGTTTTTGATTAGGAAATAAAAATATAAGCCGCTCTCACCTGGGCAGAGAACACTCTAGTCACAGGTGACCCTGGAGTCCTAGGACTCCTACAGGGAAGGTGAGTCTGAACAGGGTCATCAGAGGGCCAGGAGTAGGTGCCTCTCTTGCTCAGCAGCTGCAGAAGCTGATGGGAAAGGCCAGTGTCTGGTGGCACCTGGAGATGCAGCACCTCTGAGACCTTCTGTGCCAATCCCCAGGTTCCCTGGATGACCCCATCCAACTGCTGAGTGCTGTCCCTGGGCCTGAGAGCCCCTGGTAGCTGCTAAGAGTCATATAATTTTCTAACCATCACACTCCTCACTTTATACATTTATAATTTATTTCTGCTGAGTCTTTCAAAGCCCTGGACATTTGGCAAGACAAGGCACAGGTTCTAGACATGGAGGTGCTGTGGTCCTTCACAGACATCAAGGTCATCTGCCATAGATGGTGTGAACTTCTACCCATGAGACCCTTGACTCTCTGGGAGGATGAGGGTGGAGATGCCCTCAGTGCTCACCTCTCCCAGGGCTCCTCTGTCCTCACTATGGGCACAGGTCTTAGCACAGGTGCTGGGGCTACACAGGATTCACTCTCCTTGGTCCCTCCTGAACAACCAGCCAGGAATAAAGGCCTATGCAGTGTTAATGGCAGATGCCCTTCAGGAATGACACTGATGAATGGGATCGACAGCTGGTGTCCCAGGGTGGTAGTGAACTTTTCACACTGTGACCAAAAGACCTGAGAAGAATAGATCCAGAGGAAGGACATTTACTTCATGCACATGGTCTCAGTGTTCAGTCCATGGTTGACCACTCCACTGCCCTGGGCCTGAGGTGAGGCAGGGCATCTGGGCTCCTCCAGGCACTTTGTCTGTTTCTGAGTTATTTCTGGGTTTGGGGTGTGTCTGCCTTGATCTTTGTCAAATGCTTATACTGAACTATGTCCCTCCAGGGCCTGAGTCAGGGATTCCCTGGGAGATTGGAGATAGCACTGGGAAATCCAGGGGCCACCCCTCACTGTGCCTTTGCAACCAGCAGGGGGCACTTCAGTGACACTGAATACTTCTTTTGACAGAATGTCACACCCAAGAGTAAACAGGACTAAAAGTCTGGTGACAAAATTATTTTTGGAACTTTTGTGACTGGATATTTCAAAATGGCCATGATTGGAAATAATGACATTCCAAGTGGATACAAATCAGCTTGTCTCTGCTCATCAGGGGGCTCTCAGTCACCCACATGGCCCAACACAAAGACCCATCAGCCACCTTCCCAGCCTTTCCAGTGAGGTTCCGGCAGGTGTCATCAGCCAGGGCTCATAGGGCTCCTGATGCTTCTGAGCATCCAGCCACCAAGCAGAACGACCACTGATGGGCCCTCATCCACCCCATGTGGGGACCAGGTCAAGGACTGTGGAGGCATATTATTGTACTGTGGGGAGCACAAATGCACCCTTCCTAGACCTCAGACACTGAATTCAGAGCAGTTTGGAAGAAAGCATTTGAATTTTCCTGTCATCATCAGGTTGAACACTCATAAAATATAGGACACACCTGAATTAGAGAGATAGGGAGGCTCCCCTTCCCTCCACCATCCCTGCAGGCTCGCCCTGGTTTTTCGAAGCATTTTAATGGAAGCTGAGATCTGAACTGAGGCCTTGAGGACACTTCTCTATGCATCTATCCCTCTGTCCTCCTGATGTGTCCCAAGGACACTGTGGATGCCCAAGGGAGGGAAAATAGTCACTATCTGTTTACCCAAACCTCTGGAGACTCTAGTTTCTCTCATATGAAGTGTTCCATCTGTCTCTTCAGAGACTCTTGGAAAAAGCACCAACATGCTGCAACATGCTCTAGATGTGGCCAGTGGCCAGGCTCCATCCCACCTGGAAACAGGTTCACTCTCCCTGAAAGCCAAGGACACTTTTGGAATGAAAGTTCAGGTATAGATTGTTCACAGTGAGACTATAAACATGGTGGATAAAATAGTCAAATTACACAAATAGGAACTATCTTCAGAATAAGTGGACATTCCTAGGGACACATTTGCTGCTACAGGTTAAGTGGAGTTGACAGACAGAATCTTCACAGTCATTAAGATTGAATGTCCTCAGTGTTGGTTATTATTATTATTATTATTATTATTATTATTAAATGATTCCACATAACACTCAAGAGTATGGAGTAGAGTGTTTTGTTTTGGCCTATGTTAACTAATTAATTTCCATATCTCCAACTCCCTTGCATTCTCCAATTCTCCGTCCCTTCTAATTAAAAATAGGATATTTTGTAACATTTTATTTATTATAAAGCACTGATGGTGACTAGGATTGGTCAACAAAGCTGTCCTTGAACCACAGAGAAACTGCACAGCACCAAACTCCAAGCACAATGAATCTCTGTCCCTCCATTTCTACCTGCAGAGTGTTGAGCAGCAGATTATTGTGTGGCTTCGGGTTCTAGACATGGTGGATGAATCCCAATTCCTACACTGTTAACATGTAGCTGGAAACTATGTTTCATTTTATGATAGAACCATGGTTTAGAAGAGTTCCTGAAATCCACTTAGGACTAATTACATATGGAAAGAAATAAGCACAACAGCAAAACATGCTTCACAATGTGTAAGAAAGCACCTGTTGCTCTAGCAATGAATGTGGACAGGAAACTCCTCAGGGTGTTCCTCTGCATGTGGCCACTAGAGGGGGCCAACACACATCAGTAAAGGCAGAGAGGGGCCAAGGGTCCTTGGAAATCATGTTCAGTGAACACTGATCCTGGGATGATTGTCACTATCACTTCATGACCTCTTTTCTTTAATCCCCTAGATTTCATTACGGGGCCTGGAGGATGCAGGTGGATAAGGAAATGAACATACCCAAGATTTCACTCAGGAATGATGCTTTAAGAGTCCGGGTATGTGGACTTTTCTGGGGAAAGTGTTGTCAGGCAGCCCTGGTGCATGTGGGCATCTGCCTTCTGCCTGTTGCTGGGAGGGAGAGGTGGAGCTCCCAGAGAAAGCCATGGTCATGGTCTCTGCATCTGAAGGTCTCTGGGGCTGTTTCAGTGTGTTAGTGGCAGTGGGTCTGACAGCCATGTCACCTCAAAATAGCAGCCTGGGGGCTGGGATGCCACTGCCCCTCACTGTAATGGTGGCACTGGACAGAGCACATGCTTATAAACCAGCATACTGGGGGTCTTGGTGACACTACTGACTGTTACTTTTATAACTACGGTGGCCTCTGTAGTGAACACTGGCCATGTGTGACTACAAATTTAAAACTAAATTAAAGTTTAAATTGAGTCTTTCAGATGCACTCACAACATCTCAAGTGGTCATTACACACTGGTGACTGGTGGCTCATGTTGGTCTGAATGGTTTGTTTGACCATCTTTGATGTTGTAGCTAAGAGCATAAACCTCCCAGTGGCTGGTCACAAGCCTGTGTGGACTCCGGGCCTTCTTAGTAGGCACATGTGGTGTGGTCTTGAGTTGTCCCAGGCATTGTCTTGAGAGGGCAGGTATGAGGCTGCACTGACAGGGAGGCCAGGAGTCCTGGGCTCCCCTACTCTGCCTCCATACCTGCATCCTCAGGAGCTTCTTTGAAGCAACAGCCTTGGCCTCTCACCTGCACCACAGAGTCTAGCCCTTAACCCTTTTCTCAATTATCACTTTTGAATCCCTAATTGTCTGTTAGTCATTTGTCCTCATCTACAAGAAAGATTATTGATATGAGCTGGAAATCTGTGTTCCTTACAGAATCTATCCCAGGGATGGATGCAATAGGGTCAGCTCCCTGAGCAATAGTGAAGATTAGCAGTGAAGCCTCGTGGGACCCAGTCTAAAATCCTAACCATGTTGTGCCTAAGATCGACCAGTAGGTGAAAGACAAGCCACAGCCAACCTGTCACCTTGTCTTAGAAATACTAGGAAATAGAGTGGAACAAACTTTATATACAACCAGAGATATGAAAAATTGTGCTGTATACATGTAATAAGAATTGTAATGCATTCTACTGTCATTTATCTTTTTTAATAAAAAAATGGAGAGAGAGAGAGAGAGAGAGAGAGAGAGAGAGAGAGGACCACAGCACACAGCACGTGCCTCACACACAGAGTCCACCTAGCAATGCTCCCACCATCCACAGTCACATCCTGGGTGCTATGGGTGACTCTGTTGTACTGCACCTTATTCTAGGACAAGCTGAGCCTCTCTAGTCCTAACATCCCACATCCTAAAAGCTCAGAAATCTGATTCATTTTGGATGGATGCCAGTGGATTTAGGAATTTTGATTGGGAATGCTCAGTTGTTAAATGATGAAAGGTTTCCAAAATCTGAAGAAACACTTCCAGGTTCCCACATTTAGAAAAAGGATCTTCAACTTGTGTCCTACTTTCCATCATTACAATGTTTGATCATGAGCACATACAAACAGGAACATCATGGACCAAGATTATGTACAATTATAATGCCTTAAAATTAAAAAAAAATTCTAAATAAATTTATTAGCCCCAAATTGATTTTAAAAACACCCTATTTTCTAAAACACTGCTTTAGGAAATATGCTTTTTGTGCATTTCCAGAAGCACTAGAAGAGAAAGCTGAAGGAATTCTAGTGCAGCAGACCCAAATGGAAGTGGTGGGTTTTTCCTTTTTGTGAGTCATTTGACAAATATTAGAGAGAAGGTTGAAAGACAAAACAAGGGTGCCCTGAGCAGGAAGGCTGGGACATAGCTTGTGAGGGTTTCCTGAGGTGATGGTCTGAGCATGGGTGGTGAGAAGAGCACAGAGGTCAGCTCTGGTGGCTGTGATTGACAGTCCAGTAGATGTTTCATTGCAGATCAAGACAAATATATAGGATTCAAGAGCTGAGAGCAGGTAGTGAAGAGACCACCCAGAGTCCAATGAGGCTGTGGAGGAAAATTGAAAGCTGAATCCTGTGGGCCTTGGTGAAGCTGCTCTTCTGACTGTTCTGAGGAGCATTTTCACCATGAGTCAATGTCATCATAACAAGAACAGAGGTGTTGTGTGTCAGTGTTCAAGGGATCATCTTGATTAACTAGAAGTCACAACTGCAAGGAGGGTGCTGCTAGTGTCAGAGCTTCAGTGATGTGGAATGTGAAGTGAGGGCAGCTGTAGGAAACCTCCATGTCCTTGTTCTGTGGGACATCCATGTCCCTTGATCTGTGGGACATCCATGTCCCTTGATCTGTGGGACAGCCCTGATGGCCTGACTCAGGGCCCACCAGGATGGCTAGGCCACTGGGTGGACACTGTGCAGCTGTGGTGAAGCTGTCACAGCTGGATGATGGGGATTCCATGAGAATCCCCCTCAGCAAGCCAAGTAACCAAAATCCAATGTACTGCATTGATCTGGTTCTACTGTGGAGACCATGGTTAGACCTAAAGTGAACAAGCAATGATTCAGTTTTAGTTATAATTCAGGTTTCAAATGATACACTGCTGACACAGATTTGGTGAGTCTCCCATCTGTCTCCAGGGGAACAGCAAACTGGAGTGTGGGCAACTAGTGAGCTTGGCACTAGCAAAACACTGGCTGACACCTTGAGGTCTCATCTGTGCTTCATCCTTCATGTCCAATGGTGTCCCAGCCTGGCTCAGGGGCAGTGAGTCATGGAAAGACTTTCCCCTGACCATCAACAGCCTGAACCTTGGATGGTGCAGTTCATTACCCTCAGGACAGCCACAGCAGCATCCACAGCATCCCAGATGATTCCTGAGGGAAATAACAGCTGCCATCTGCCTTCAATATCTTTGTGCCTGGTGCACAAATGCTCTCTCTGGAGACACAAAATCAGACTTCTGCAGTTTTCTCTGTTTCTTCTGCAACATGGAAACAAAAGTGTAGGAGACAGAAATCCAGCTTCATTCATGTATGGGAGATGATTGTTCCCTTAGGCCCTCTTTTGCTTCCCCAGGGACATGGCAGAGACTGTAGAGGAAGTGCTTCCTGTTATCTGCAGGTGAGCAGGAGGAAATGGAGACTCAGGGAGAGCCAAAAACACCCAGGGCTATGCTCAGTGTTAACAGTGACTACACAAGCACAACTGTGTGCCAGGGTCCCTGGAAACTCCTCTCTTCCTGACCCAGTGACAGCCTACTATGTCCAGGACAGAGCCTGTTAATGATGGCCACAGAAGTTCTTCTGAGGTCCTGTTAACAGGGCAGTTCCTATGCATTCCAGGATAAGGCCTTGGGACACTTCTCTGTATTGTGATCTGGAATATGAGGGTCTCAGCTCCTTCTGGCTTTGAGTCTGCAGAATTCATGCAGCTGTGGCTTTTCCTGCACCCACAGCAGGGCTCAGGGATCCATGGAGGAGGGGACTTGTGGACACTCAGGCTCTCCTGGAGTCAGTGTCTTGTGCCCATTCACAGGATCCAATATACTAACAATGTGTTTTGTGTCTCTTTTTCCTCCAACAAACCAGAAATTTTCTGTTTGCTAGGACCTGAAAGTGGAAATTTTGAAATCAGCTAAAATGAGAACATACCTGAACATAAATTCACTAACTATGTGCTTCAGGCATTTTTTCAGAAATACCATTCAGAATCCTCTCAAGGATGGTTTGAAACAGGCTTTTCCAGAATAGGCCTGGGCATAGGAGGCAGCTTTTGTTACATCACAAACTCATGATCCTTTATTTAGACCCTGAAACCTTTCCCAGACAAAGAATGTGACTTGTGAAGATGACAATGACCTTCTACACCCTTGTGAAAGTCCCCCAATACATTTCTCACTATATAACCAACAAGCAGCTTCTCCACTCTGTCTGCAAACTCCGCTGCTGCCCCCTAGTGGGGAAGCCAATCTGAGCTTCCTGCTCCTGACTTCCTTGCCAGTTCACATCACAGCTTTAACATTCTTTTTCTAAAAACTGATGTCACCATATAGACTTCTGTGTGCACCAGGCAGTGAGCCCTTTGTTGGTGTTAATTGCTTTCATAGAAAAAGTTCTTGTTCTCAGAACAGGTAGACTATGGAGTTCAGATCACTAGAGGAACAAGTCCCAGGAGACCACTCCTCATGGAGTCTCTGCAAGTGCTTCCAGGAGGAAATGGACCAACCTAGTCTCTGCCCCTGCACCACAGCCAAGGGATTCACAGAGCTGCCCATCTAGGCTTTTATCTCCTGGGCAACGAGACCCTATGTGCCAAAGTATGAAAGTCCAGCTTCTTCTCCTTGAGGACAGAAAGGGACCTGAGCTCTTCTGCCAGCTCCCCTGGGTCTGAGGATGCTTCACCCAGCACACTATGCGTTCATGAGAACCACAAGTGGGTTACAGGAGGGCCTGGGTCAGTCCAAGTTCACCTGCAGAACTGTTGTGCACATACCTACCCCAGCCTTTATTTCTGTGGACTTCATGGGCACAGAGCAATAATGACCAGGGAGGACTCGGGGACTTTATACTTGAGTGGTGGCTGAAGTCCCCTCCCCTCTGTCATGTCCTATTCCCACACAGTGCAATCACAGGAAGGTAACCCTGTCATGTTCCTCATGACTAAAACACTCAAGAGTACTCCAGGTGAACTGGACTGGCACAAAATAATTATACAGAAACAGAGAAATACCTTTTACTTTGGGTCCTGTGATGGCTCTTCTGACCTTAGTGGTCCTTGGTAAAAGAGAGAATGAGCACCTGCTGATCCCTTTTATTCAGGAGAAGCCATTCAAATGAGGCAAGGGGTCAGGTTTCAGGGGTGGAATCTAGCTTCATGATGTCTGCTGTCAGCAGGTTGACTGACACCTAGGAAGGCCACTCCCTAGGGCAGAGTAAGGGGACACACAAAGGGCATTTTCATGGAACATTCTATCCCAAACAGGGCAAAGGAGTAGGATTACAAAGGATCAGGTGAGGGTAGCTCAACCCATGGGTGACATGCCTACACCTGAAGACACTTTCTACTTCCCAGACTGGGACAATTTCCAAGTCGCCACAAAATGAATTGATTGGTCAGAGCCCCTTGCTTCAGGACTGGAAGGCATGGGTAATTAAGAGTGGCTCCCCACATAACCCCACAGGAAGACTCACACAGAATGTGCTTTGGGCAGACTGGTCTCTCCAGTAGAGGAAAAGATTGTGCTGCATGTCCCCACAGTGTGGTCTCATATTGACCACTGATGGGCAGCAGGTGGACCAGGATCCATGGCCCCTCATCCATGTGGGAGAAGGTGCCCACCCTGCAGGTTCTTCTCAGTTAAGTAGTCCAGCCTTTGGGGTCTGTGGCTCAGACTTATGATTGCTCACATTCATAGTCCTGGCTCCTGAGAGGGGATGGGCCTGGTCTAGAGCCCAGCTCTTAAGGAGCTGAGGACTCTGACTACCAGTTAAACAAGAGAAGGTGGAAATCAGTGCTTCACATGGATTCTGGTTACCAGCTGCCCTCAGGATGGAGAAGTCAGTCCTTCCTTCCTTGGGTCATTTGAGGGTGAGGTGAAGACCTGAAGCCACACCCCACGCCTCAGCAGGTCTCCCTATGGAGAGTACGCCCCACATAACTGCAGTGCACCTGTGACCAGGACATGGATATTACTGCCCTGTCCCATCCCGTCTTCATGGCATTTCACATGTGCCCATTTGCCCCCTAGTGTCTTCTTTAGCAAATGGTCCAATGGAGACTCCCAGCTGCTGTGGAGCCCGGTCTCCTCAGCCTCCTTCAGCCTGGAATGGCTACCTCTGCTTCCTTGGATCTCGTGGTTCTGTCACTCTTGAAGGTGCTGTGCCAGTGGCCCTTTAGAATACCCTCACAGAGGACGCAGTGTCCCTCAGGACTGAAATCTACTCCTGCATCCAGCATTGTGGTTACTCTGCTGCCATGAAGAGGGACCACACTGGGCAGCTTCACATCATAAATGGACTTTCCCATGACTGTGGGATCTCAGGCCAACATCAAGGCACCAACAGGTCATTCTGCTCCCTCTTGGCTCTCAGTTGACTGTCCTCCTGTGTCTCATGGCTTTCCCTGGTGTCTCTGAGACCTTATTTCTCCTCCCTTTAGGGACACCATTCACACTGCATTAGACCTATACACACAGCCTCACTTTATATAATTGCTTGTGTCTCACCCTCACCAAGATTGTCACTATTTCATCTGGATATCACACACGTCCTTCAAGGGAAAAAAAATGTTTACACTCAAGACAATATAGTGGTAGTTATGATTAAGGAAATAACCTATTTTACACTTGTTATTTCAAGGTGACAATTTCCATTTTTAACAAAATAATACTCCATAGAAGACAGGGGAAAAAGAAATTGTGGGAAGGTGTTGGTGGCACAAGCCTTCAGATTGCACTTCTACACCTACGCATACCTGTGAATACACACACACCCGTGTTTGTATGGATGTCACTTGCACATGCCCCTGTGTGTGTCCTGGAGCTGCTGCCCACTCTCCTGAGCTGGATGCTCACCAGGCCCTGCAGGTGAACCAGCCACAGCACCAGCCCCCAGGGAGGGCAGCCTCCAGGTGCAGCAGGAGCAGCTGCAGAGCCCAGGGGATGCTGGACACCAGGCTGGGCTCAGGGGGAAGAGTGAAGAGCCTTGGAGGAGGCCAGGCAGGCCTGAGCCAAAGCATGGACACTTGTGTGCAAAGTCAGTCCAAGGCATAGCCAGGAGGCTCAGAGAGACATTTTGTCACTCCTTGCTGAGGGCTCAGACCCAAGAGGACTTCCAGCAAGTGGCTATATTGTCCTCCACAAAACAAGTACGGTGCTGCCCTGCTGATTGCCAGAATGATAGTAAAATCCCTCCCAACCACCCTGCACCCTGTGCTTTGGGCAGGCTGGTCCTGTGATGGCTCTTCTGACCTTAGTGGTCCTTGGAAAAAGAGAGAGTGAGCACCTGATGATCCCTTTCTCACTATATAACCAACAAGCAGCTTCTCCATGGACAGTGAGAGGGACATCACTGGGCAAAGGCAGGAGGAAGTGCCCTGGGGGATATGCCTCCTGATCCCCCAGGGCTTCCTCCTGCCTTTGCCCAGTGATGTCCCTCTCACTGTACATCAAAAACATGGAGAGAGGACTCAGTTCTGGTAAAGTGAGAACACACAGGGTCTCACTCAGGGTCTGTGTCCCAGGAGACAGATCACTGTCCCTTACTAACTCACCAAGAATATTAGCAGCATCCAGCCTGGCACCATCAGGACCAGACCTGGCTGCTGAGCCTCTACTGCCTCCTGTTGCCCTCTGCACACTCTGCCTGCCTGGAAGGGCTGTGGGGCAGGGACACAGGCCATTCTGGGCCCCAGCAGCCACACTTTTTCAAGGAACTTGAACTTCTTCCTGTCCCCACTAGGGGGCAAACCTCCACTCAGATGCTGCTTGTGCACAGGGCTGCTGACAGTCTGAGGACCCTCAGGGGAGCAGGTTGGGGCCAGCTCTGAAGTCACACCCTCCCTCCCCTCCCATCGCTTCTCCCTGGATCCTGGGCTCCTCCAGTGTCTCTCCTCTGCCCTCCTGCCTGGGTCTTCTCTGTCCTCTTCCCTTCTGCTCTGTGTTCACAACTGTCACTCCTCACTCCCTACATGGCTGTCCTCATAGGAGTCACAACCCTGTTCTCCTGCACATCCTGGCCCTTGGCCTGCCTCTGACTTCACCCCTTAGAATCTCATGGGAGAGTCAAAGGTGGTGCTTGGTGGTCTTTAGAGACCAGAAAGGAGAGCATCAGGTGTTCAGAGCTGTACGTGTGTCTGCCATGGTCCACTGTGAGCAGAATCCCTGCATCATGTCAGCTGTGACCTGCCAAGGCACCTCTGTCTGCCCAGTCAGAGGGGTGGCCAGCAGCCGCTGTGGATGGGTTTGTCCTGTGGCCATACAGTCACTGAGCCAGCTGTCCTGCCTTGTGTGGGGGAAGTCAGCAGGAGGAGCTGCCCTTGCTCAGCTCTGGGCACAGAAATTCTGTCCCCTTGGCATCAAGAACAACTGCCCATCTGTATGACACCTGCTCCTATCTGTAACCATAGCCCAGTGGGACACCCAGTGACATGAGCAATGGGAAGGTCACTATTCTAGGCAGCAGGACAACAATGTGCTGGTCCTGAACTTCATGATGTTCATGCTCAATCCTAAGAGTGGAGAGGCAGCCATGGGTTTAGGCAAGAGATGCCAGCTTTACCTGCCCAGGCTCAGGGTGTCTGAACTTAGAGTCCCATGGGCACGGTGGCACACACCTATAGTCCTGAACACCTTGAGACTGAGAGAGGAGGATTGCAGGTTCAAAGCCACCCCAGGAAAATTATAGAATCACTACACATAAATAAAATGAAACTGATTTGTTTGTAGCTCATTGCTAGCCTAGCAAGTAAGAGACTGTGTAGATCACCAGAACTGAAAAAGTAACAAAGAAAAAAATTAAATAAAATCACACATTAAAGCAAAATTCATGGCATATCTATATGCAGACATATACTCATACTAGAGATGCAGAGTAAAAACAGGTAGATCTACATAATTTATCTCCTAAATATTATGTATGTGCCATAAAATATTCCTTTCATTCATTTTTAAGCAAATTGGACTCTAGCTGAGATGAAGCTCTGGTGAGTCTTTGCTAACCCTCACAGCTTAGGGGGCTGACTGTGTCATGTGGCCCCAGGGAACTATGTTCCCCCAAGCAAATCTGAGCTGCCCTGGTCTGACCTGGGACACCTGGACACACTGAGCCTGTGTTGATTGACCAGGAGGAGCCTCCCTGCAGCTGTGCCCAGCCTGTCCAGCCCTGCTGATTTGAATGTGCCCACATCACACCCCACTGCCCTGAGGACTTTTTAAGAGGTTACTCACATCCTGTGCAGGAGTCAGTCCCTGTCAGGACACAGCATGGCCATGAGGGCCCCTGCTCAGCTCCTGGGGCTCCTGCTGCTCTGCCTTCCAGGTAAGGGGGGACAGCACTGAAGATTTACTAATCACAGTGTGGTCAGTGCTGCCTGGCTACTCAGGAAAGTCCTCTTGGAACATCACTACTTACAAAGATTTTTTTTTTAATGTCTCCAATGTCAGGTGTCAGATGTGACATCATGATGACCCAGTCTCCATCCTCCTTGCCTGTGTCTCATGGAGACAGAGTCAAAATCACCTGCACTGCCAGTCAGGACATTAGCAGTTATTTAAACTGGTATCAGCAGAAACCAGGGCAAGCTCCTAAGCTCCTCATCAGATATGCAAACACTTTGGAATCTGGGGTCCCATTGAGGTTCAGTGGCAGTGGATCTGGGACAGATTACACTCTCACCATCAGCAGCCTGGAGCCTGAAGATGTTGCTGATTATTTCTGTCTACAGTATGACAGTTACCCTCCCACAGTGATATAGGCCATGATAAAAACCTCCAAGGGAAAGAAGTGTGAGGCTGGACTGTCCCAGCTGCTCCTCCTGCTGCCTCCACCTGCTGAGGGCACTGCTCAGAAGCACCAGGCCCTGAGCATTATAAGGGGGGTTTGTCAGAGGATCCAGGTGGCTCCTCTGCACCCTGACCCTTCAGCTCAGCCCCAGTAGGCAATGAGCTCCCTGCTATGATAAAGAAAATAATTCAAGACCTGAAGAGACTGAATTAGGCAGTATCAGGGATTTCGCAGCAAAGATAGGCCTCTCCATGTATTCCACATGGAAATATTTTAGACTTTATTTTTGAGTGTAGTTTAAGTATCCAGGAAAATTGGGGTGAAGTACAGGGTTCTCCTGTGTCTCCCCTGCACCCAGAGCCCCTCCATCACCTCCCCCCAACACTGTTGCATTTGTTATAATTCATCAACCTCTGCCCAAGTCTGCAAGTCACACCAAGGTCGCTTTGTGCATTCTGTGGAAATAGACAAGTGGACAGTGATGTGTCTCCAGTCTTGGGCCTGGAACAGTGCAGGTCCCACCCTCATACTGGCTGAGCTCCAGCTGCTCCTCACTTGCCCTCAGTCCCTGTGTTAGTGGCTGGGATGAGTCACAGCTGTGATGTGCTGACCCTCCCCAGCCACAGCAGATTCCAGACCTCAGCCAGGGACCAAGCTCATGACAACCCTCCCCTGCAGAGCCCCAGGGTCACCATCCTCCTGGCCCACCTCCAAGTGAGTCTGTTGTTGATATAAAAATAATCCAATAAACCTGTTTTTATTAAAAAAAGGAAAATCTAAGCAGCTCTCACCTGGGCTGGGAACACACTAGTCACAGGTGAACCTGGAGCCCCAGGACTCCTAGAG
The DNA here is from genome assembly GCF_001458135.2 of Marmota marmota marmota. Lineage (NCBI taxonomy): Eukaryota > Metazoa > Chordata > Mammalia > Rodentia > Sciuridae > Marmota > Marmota marmota. Next base: position 10,399,179 of record NW_026000020.1, read on the forward strand.
AGGTGTGCTCTGAGCAGGTAGCTCAGGGGCCAGGGAAGGTTTCTTCCTTGCTCAGCACCTGCAAAGGCTGAGGGGAGAGGCACAGGGAGTGCTGGTGAGTGGAGCTGCAGAACCACTAGGACCACCTGTGCTGCTTCTCATGGGGTTATGGGTGACCCTTCCCAAATGCTGAGTGCTGCCTCTGGGCCTGAGTGACCCTGGAAGCTGCTGAGGGTCTCACAGAGGCTCTAGAAATACTCAGGGTGGGGAGCATGAAGTTTGCTTGGCAGCTCTAGACCAGGAGCCCCAGGATACCCCCTTCTATGGAACCTGTGCACCCTATAGGGGTCTTCAGGCCCCTTCTTCCTTTGCCAAAACTACAGGTTTGGCATCTCATGTGGGTCACATGGTCCAGGTGTCCACCTCCCTGAGACCAGCATGTGTTTTAAATTCCTTAAGAACTGTTAATCTTTTGTCCTTAAGCAATGACTATTACTTGAGCAGAGGGATTACCTGCGTTGCCTGTAGAATCTTACCTATGAAGAAAGAAGAGGAATAGCTTCATAAATTGGGGAGAAAAGATCCACGCTCAAGACTGTGGAACCCCAGACAACAAATCCTGCATCTTGATGCTCCAGGGTGTCACTAGATAGCAAGCAGAGCAGACAGTAACAATCCAGGGATCCTTATCTAGAAACCCCGAAACAGCAACAGTAGGTCCCTGCTAAGTTAGTCTTTTTATGATGGTGAGGAGCATTGTCACCATGGAGACCACAACACAGAATCAAGAGCCCCTCATGTTCTGTTAGATGCTCTTGGAAGGCCTGATCCTGTTTAGGTTGAATTCAGAACTACTACGAATATGCTGCAGGTGTAACAGCTGCACAGATGTGCCCTGTGAACCAAGGGAGGCTGAAGACCGTCTTGATGTGACACAAACTGTCAGTGACAGAGCCCCGTCTCACCCAGATGGCCTGACTGAGGCCCAGCCTGACAGCATTAGGCCATGGGGTGGACACTGTGCAGCTGTGGTGAAGCTCTTATAGCTGAATGGTGCTGATTCCAGGGGAAGGAGGAGCAGCCTCAGTGCAGGAGCTCCCTTGAGATGCAGAGAAAGGTCAAGTTCTGACTCCTCATTCCATCCTGATGCTGCCCTGCCCTGCTGCATAGCACTGTGCACAAGTGGGGTAGAGAGTGATCTTGGGTGGCAGCTACTCCTTTCCCTATGAGTTTGCCCAAGCAGCATGTCAGGGAAACTAGGTGACTGGTGAGGCAGGAGGACCTGAGAACTCCATGACAACAAGAGCCTGCACTAGCCTCTGCTGCTCCCAGGCCTTCCCTCAGTGAGCCTCCCCTTATCCAAGGGAGAAATGCTGAGATTAATTGGGAGAGTCCTGCAGGACTCTGTTCTGGAAAAGCCAGAGGCTCCAGGCAATGGCAGCAGTGTCCCAGCCAGTGAGCCTTCAAATTGGGGAACAGCATGGACACGTGGACACGGCTGGTCTCACACGTATGTCAACACACATATCAACACTGTATAATTTATATGAGCAACAATTTCCAGTACTGCACATGCTGATGTGCCCTAGGCCTGATGCACACTCATGCTATATATTAACCTAGGAGACTTATATTCACATGGTTGACGCATCGCTAACACTTACATATCCATGAGCATTGGTGGGTGTGTTGGATATGCATGTGCTGTGTTTTCTGGTGTTAATTTCTTCTCTACTTGACTTTATTCCTTTACCTAGTTGTGTCATTAAGATTCCTAGTCCTGATTCTTTAAATTATTTTGTCACACTGGAAGGATATAAATATATTCTCCATATAAATTGCCAAGCTAAGGGATTTCCTGACTAGCTGGCTACATGATAACCCCTGAGGAGAAGTCTGAAGGAAATCTGCTCCCTGGGTCTCTGCTGAGTTCCTCACAATGCTCATCAGGATGTGCTGAGGCTAACACCATGATAGAGTGGTAAAGTACCATGGCTCACCTTGGGTGATGCTCTCCTGATTCTCTGTCCTGTTAAAACTTGTTGGACAGGAGGATGTGGGAGATTCTATTTTGTCACAGTATCATGGATGTGAACCCTGAGGAAGGGCAGCTGAAGTAACTTCTCCTGCCACAAGTTCCATGGTGATGGAGCTCCACTCAACCCAGGGCCAGCTTCAGTGCCTGTGCTGGTAACATCTAGAATGCTGGGGGACTTGATCTTCTGGAGGAAGAAGATCTAACATCTGAATGGATGAAGATTCCATTGGGAACTGATGGAGCATTAATAGCTAATTCCCCATGAGTTAAAAAAGGCTGGGGAAGCAAACGCATTGGACTCCTGTGGGAAAAGCAGAATATAGGACATGAGGCTCAGAACAGGGAAATGTAGCCTGAGGAGCTGCTCAGCCTGACCAGGAAAGGTTCTTGACCAGGCTCTCACCACCCCATGTGAATTATGCTGAGGAGCCCAAGGAAACCCAGCTGGATCCTCTGTAGATCAGAACCAGGAGATGAGGTCCTCCACATTGCCCAGGGGAGAAGCTGGGATCTGGTCAAACATGCATATCACACAAGATGGAGAGGAGAAGGTTTTAGAGGGTCACTGAAGAAAGATCTTCCTACCTGCTGGGCAGCACTGGGGTCCATCTCAGGGACCTAGTGCCTGGAGCCTGAGGAGCCAGAGCCAGGCCCTTGTCACCTGGTCACTGGTGGTTTCTTGTATCACAGTCTGGGGCAAAAGAGAGCTGCTCATACTACATCTCACACAGGGTGAGTTTCTCCTGGGCCTGCAAGAAAGATTAGTAAGGAGCAAGGAAGAGGTGTGACCTGGTCACCTCCTCCTGGCCAGGACAGGTAACCCTACCCCCATGGAGATGACCAGTCATGGGAAATGAAGAGAGAAGTGAGACCACAGCATCAATGTCATTCCCTGAAGGACTGTTCCGAAGTCAGCTGGGCAGTTTATCAGCCAGGTGAGGCATGATGAAAGAGGTGAAATTCTGTAGCCCAGGAGGGAGATCTGCCCTCAGGCTGATCCCAGGACTCTCCTGCTAGGACCACCTGGGTGTTCAAGTGGAGACAGGAGGAGGCAAACTCTCTGCCCCTAGGAGACCCTCTATCCTTGCCCAGCTGCTTTGCATGCCCCACTCACACTGCTTTCCAGAGCCATGAGTGACTGCTTAAGGCTCTGGGGAGCTCAGTGTTAGGTGGGACCAAGAGGGAGCCATGGCATCCCCCAGTCAGCTCCTCTGCCTCCTGTTACTCTGGCTCCCAGGTGAGGGATCATGGGATGGTTCTGCATGTGTGTGAAACCTCTGTCATTTTTGTTGGGTCCTGTGTCTTGGCACCTCTCTTTAGCAAGCCCAGTGATTCAAGCTCAGGGTACTGCAATGTCCTGGCTCTACTGTGGAGACTGGGGTATGACACATACTGCACAGGTGACCTTTCTGTTCTCTTTCCATCTCAGGTACCACAGGAGAAATTGTGCTGACACAGACTCCAGCCTCTGTGGCTTTGTCTCCAGGGGAAAGAGCCACCCTCATCTGCAGGGCCAGTCAGGCTGTTGACAGCTCCTTCTCCTGGTACCAAAAGTGGCCTGGACAAGCTCCTAGATGTCTCATCTAGGGTGCATCCAGCAGGGCCAGTGGCATCCCAGCCCAGTGACAGTGATTCAGGGACAGACTACACCCTCTCCATCAGCAGCATGGAGCCTAGGGAGACTGTAGTTTATTACTGTGTGCAAGAACATACAGATTACCACAGTGGTTCAGTCACCAACGAAAACCTCACCAGCCCCGCTGCCACCCTCTTTCCCCTGGGGCACAGAGGCTGCCCCCAGAGGCACCCAGTCAGATATTTAGCACTTTTCTCTTTCCCCAGACCTGCATATTTTGTATAAGATAGAAAATAAAACTTCATTCAAGTCTGAAAAGTTCATAGTCTCCTATGCCCTCTTTTGCTTACCTGAAAAAAATATGAGAGACTAAAGATGATGGGAACACTTGGTATTATTTCCCTACTTCACCAGGTGAGGATGGTGTCTCCAGAAAAGTCATAATATCCCAAACACAGGTGGAGTTAAAGGTGAATCCCTAAGTGCAATTGATGTTTAGATATTTATTTCCTACTGATTTCGACATCAACAACATCTTGCTAAATCTGTCAATGCATACACTGTCAAACAAGGCTCCAGAAAGAGCTCCAGGTTCTGCTCACATTTATTTCATAACAAAGCCAGGGTAAGATGCGGGAATCTTTAACACTTTCTTTTTGCTTGTGTCCACACAAAGCCTCTCAGTTATTCCTGCTTCTCCACCTCTAGAGAGCCCAGGGTTCCAAGGAGGTGGGAATTGGTGTAAGGTCAGGCTTTCTAATGAGCACATTCCTCCATCCATCCTAAGGAGCTAACATTTGAGTGACTTGTCAGTGATTTGTCTTTTTCCTGTCAAAATCCTGCATCCTGATGTTTGACTCTGAATAATAAAGAGTGTGAATACAACTGTAGGTCAACACACCTGGACATAAATTTCTTAAATAGTCAATGACTTAGGGAGTTATTTAGGAAAAACCTCCAGAACCCCTTCATAGACAATTTGCAATAGGTTATTTCAACAATAAAATGCCAAGAAAATTCCAACTGTCCTAGCAATGAATTTTCTTTTTCTTTTCTTTTGTTTCTCTCCCTGGCCAATGAACTTTCAAAGTCTCAAGCTCAGTATCTCCCATGCAGAACCTGATACCTATCCCCAAAGGAGCATGTTCCTGTTAAGAAGCACCACGACCTTCTCCCTGCATGAAGGGCTTCAGATTCCCTTCACCTCCCAGTCCCCAAGCAGCCTCCTCCCCTTCCTGGATTCACTCTGCTTCCAGTGCTGGGGAGGCAGAGGTGAGCTGAGGCCTCCTAACCTCCATGACAGCTGGCCTCACAGGAAATCTCGCTCGTTTTGCAAACATGGGCGTCCCAGTTTGGCTTCCATGTGTATCAAGGGTAAGGCCCCATTGGTGTCAATTACTTTCATGGAAATGTTTGGAATCCCAGACCAGCCCATCTCCAGAACTCAGCTTTGCTAACAAGACCCCTCCCACTAGTTGGCTTCCTCATGAATCTCTTCCACTATCTCCAGGACAAAGTGTCCCTGTGCAACTTCTGCCATTGTGCATTCCCATTCACCACAGGTGATGGACACTTGTCTCTCTAATGTTCTTTTCATGTTTGGTGAAGGAAATTGTGATATTTTTGCACAGACTCTTGTGCTTGAATTTGAACATTTGACAAACCTGACAGGTGTTTCATGATTTCACAACAGACCACTGGCATTTATCATTGCTAATCTGACTTCACACTAAAATCAGCTGTTTATTATATTCTGTTACCTGGGAAGTAGAAGAAACACATTTTACTTTCCTTCTGAGGCATCAAGGAGATTATGGGTTGTAAGATGTGAAGAGCAGCGTGATGACCAGGAGCACTGACTGTAGAGCTCACTCTGGGTTCCTCCTGGGCACACTTTCATTAGATCCTTAACCACCTTCTTTGCACAATAAAGATAAGAAATTCATTTTGCACAGGCTCCAGTACTGAATGTTACAGAATGATATTAAAGGAGACTGTCAAAAACAAATACATCTTTGTCTGCTTGTTTTGGGGTTGAAAAGCCTAATATGAACATAGCAGTTCATCCCAGTGGCTTGCAAGGCTGACATAGGAGAATCACAAGATCAAAGCCACCTTCATCAACAGGAAGGCAGTAAACAACTCAGGGAGACCCTGTCTCTAAATAAAACACAAAAGAGGGCTGGGGATGTGGCTCAGTGGTTGATTGCCCTTGAGATCAATCCATGGAACCAAAAAATAAATAAATAAATAAATAACAAAAAATAAAAGTAAAATAAGATAGCAGTCCATCTCAAATTTGTAAGCAAACACAATGCAAAAATTATCAAAAGTACAATTGAGTCTTCTTTTTTCCTTTTATTTATTTAAATTTTTTTGCATAATTGTAAATCGCTTTTTATGTTAAACACAATAATGCAGGGGACACAGAGAGACTAAATAATCTTGCAAAACAGAAGTGTACTGAGAGGCCTCAGTTTTTTATTTCTGATGTTTTTAATTTAATTTTGTTGGCTGTTTCTCTGTGGTGCAGGGGACAGAACCCAGGCCTCCCCCAAGCTTCCACTGCTCTTACAGTGACCTGACCCCAGACCCTCCCTTCTCCCTACCACAGTGCTGAGGAATGAGAGGTCATTGTCCCATGCAGACATAGCAAGAGCATTAGCATCATTCAGCCTGGCACCATCAGGAACAGGCCTGGCTGTTGAGTTCCTGATGCCTCCTGCTGCCCTCTGCATACCCTGCCTGCCTGGGAGGGCTATGGGGCAGGGACACTGGTCATTCTGGCACCAGCATCCACACTTCCTTCAAGGAACTTGAACTTCTTCCTGTCCCTACTAGGGGACAAACCTGCACTCAGATGCTGCTTGTGCACAGGGCTGCTGACAGTCTGAGAACACTCAGGGAGGCAGGATGGGGACAGCTCTAAAGTCACACCCTCCCTCCCCCTCCCATCCCTTCTCCCTGGATCCTGGGCTCCTCCAGTGTCTCTCCTCTGCCCTCCTGTATGGGTGTTCTCTGTCATGCCCCCTCCTACTCTGAGTTCACTCCTGTTACTCCTCACTTCCCACATGGCTGTCCTCATGTGGGTCACAAACCTGTTCTCCTGCATAGCCTGGCCCTTGGCCTGCCTCTGACTCCACCCTTAGATTCTCATGGGAGAATCAAATGTGGTGCCTGGTGGTCAGTAGAGACCAGAAAGGAGGGCAGCAAGTATTCAGGGCTGTACATCTGTCCGCCAGGATCCACTGTGAGCAGAGTCCCTGCATCATATGAACTGTGGAACTCCTACAGGCACTTGTGTCCTTCTATGTCGCGACTTCTTGCCCGCAAGAAAGACGCAACTCAAGAATCTTCTTTCAGCAGTTTTTATTCAGGCCCCTGATAGTTCTTCTTCTCCACTCGGATGCCCCTCCCAGCCTTAATAAAGCATCTCAAGCCCCAATGCAAAGCAGCCACGCGGAGCTTCCTCATAGGGTGATGAAGAGTCATGCGCCAACTCTCCCAAACAAGGAGTTGTTTGTCACAGACCACAGCGGAGCCAGCGCCATCGTGTAATGGTGACCATAATTTGCATAAACGGCAGAAGCGGCTCACCACACTTCTACTCAGAGGAGTGGCCACCAGCATGTGTGGATGGTTTTGTCCTGCGGCCATGCAGTCACTGAGCCATTTCTTCTGCCCTGTGTGAGGAAGCAACCATATAGGAGCTGCCCATGCCCAGCTTTGAACATAGAAATAACTGCCCATCTCTATGACACTTGCTTCTCTCTGTCACTGGAGCTTGTCATGTCCCCCAGTGTCCTGAGCAATGGGAAGATCACTGTTACAGGCAGCAGGAGGACCTTGTGCAGGTCTTAAATGTCATGGTGCACATGCTCAGTCCTGAGAGTGGAGAGGCAGCTGTGGGTTTAGGCAAGAGATGCCAGCTTTACCTGCCCAGGCTCAAGGTTTCTGAACTTAGAGTCCCATGGGCAGGATGGCACACACCTATAGTCCTGGACACCTTGAGATTGAGGGTGGAGGACTGCAGGTTCACGTGCACCCCAGGAAAATTATAGAACCTCCCCTGGCCATGGCCTTTCTGCTTGGCTCAACCCCAGGGTGTGGAGCACCTTCCTCCCCTGGCTCCTCTGCCAAGCAGCCTAAGGGCAGGGCCTCTGCTTCCCCAGGTCATCACTACGCTGTCCAGGAGAACCTCCTCTTCAGAGCCCAGGGCCAGAGCCTACAGCTCTCAGGCAGCTGCAGCCTGAGATCAGCTTCCATGAGCTCCTGGTAAAATTTTGACTTGCTTTATTTCTGTAAAAGTTACAAGAGGACATGATGGAGGACTTGAAGTTAAAATTATACGGCCACCCTCTTGAGGTCATGAGGCATTACTAAACTTAAAAACACATGTGGTAATATTGGTAAAGCAGAATTATATACAGAGTCTTGATCTTTACAGTGTTTACTAAGATGCTGACCATGCCCTGTATTCTCCAAACTGCAATCTCTAAAATACCTTCATTGTTTATAAAATTATTCTTCCTTCTTTTCTAAGATAGTTAAGAGGAAGAGCCTGGCTGGCCTTAGACCTGCTGGTCTGGAGAAGATGGGCATCATGATGGGTATGATGTGCTCGGTGGGACTCTGAGGCAGGAAGGGCTGGGTCCATGGGTGGGTCACTCCTCCCCAACTCTTACCCATGCTGTGCCAATGTCCAGAAACCTCAAACACCTGAGTTTACACATCTTCCTCTCTTTCTGACTTCATTTCTGTATTTATTTCCAAAGCATAAACTATCCCCTTGTTCTGTAATGCCTCCTCCTCCTCCAAGGGTCACCAACACAGAACTGTGCTTAACACACAAGGACAGCCTGTCCTGAACCAGAAAGTGACTACAGATCACCCCTCACAGCTCCGGGGGCTGACTGTGTTCTGTAGCCCCAGAGAACCATGTTCCCCCAAGCAAATTTGAGCTGCCCTGGTCCGGCCTGGGACACCTGGAAACACTGAGCCTGTGTTGATTGACCAGGAGGAGCCTCCCTTCAGCTGTGCCCAGCCTGCCCAGCCCTACTGATTTGCATGTGCCCACAGCACAGCCCACTGCCCTGAGGACTTCTTAAGAGGCTGCTCACACCCTGTGCAGAAGTCAGTCTCCATCAGGACACAGCACGTCCATGAGGGTCCCTGCTCAGCTCCTGGGGCTCTGCTTCTCTGCCTTCCAGGTAAGGAGGGACCACACTGGGGATTTACTAATCACAGTGTGGTCAGTGCTGCCTGGCTACTCAGGAAAGTCCTCTTGTTACATCACTACTTACAAGGATATTTCTTTTTATGTTTCCAATGTCAGGTGTGAGATGTGACATCACGATGACCCAGTCTCCATCCTCCTTGCCTGTGTCTCGTGGAGACAAAGTCACAATCACCTGTAGGGCCAGTGATAATATTTACGATTATTTACACTGGTATCAGCAGAAACCAGGACAAGCTCCTAAGCTTCTGATATATCGTACAGACATATTGCAATCTGGGATCCCCTCGAGGTTCAGTGGCAGCGGATCTGAGACACATTTCACTTTCACCATCAGCAGCCTAGAGCCTGAAGATGTTGGCACTTATTAGTGTCAACAAGGTATCAGTTCACCTCCCACAGTGACACAGGCCATGACAAAAACCTCCCAGGGAGCAGAAGTGTGAGGCTCGGCTGCTCCAGCTGCTCCTCTTGCTGCCTCCACCTGCTGAGGACACAGCTCAGGGGCACCAGGCCCTGAGCATTAAAAGGGGGGTCAGTCAGAGCATCAGGGGGACTCCTCTGCACCCTGAACCTTCAGCTCAGCCCCAGCAGGCAATGAGCTCACTGTATGATAAAGAAAATAATTTAAGATCTTAAGAGACTGAATTAAGCAGTATCGGGATTGTGCAGCAAAGATAGGCCTCTCCAAGTATTCTACATGGGAATATTTTAGGCTTTATTTTTGAGAAAAGTTTAAGTATCCAGGAAAATTGGGATGAAGTACAGGGCTCTCCTGTATCCTCCCTGCACCCATAGTCCCTCCATCATCACCCCCAGACTCTGGTGAGTTTGTTACAATTCGTCAACCTCTGCCCACATCTATAGGTCACACCAGGTTCACTTTGTGCATTCTGTGGAACTAGACAAGTAGACAGTGACTTGTGTCCCACAGTGTGACCTGGCACAATGCAGGTCCTGCCCTCTCACTGTCTGAGCTCCAGCTGGTCCTCATCCCCCTCTCTGCTGCAGACTTTCATCCTAGAGTTTCACCTGGGCTGAGTGATGCCTGCCTGGCACTCACAGTATGACAATGTTCAGCCTGGCCTGTCACCCTGAGTGCTGTGCACACAAACCTCCTCCAGGGGTTTTCACTGCAGCATAGAGAGTTGTTGTTTTTTTTTTTATTTTTTTCTTCAAACTTGATATTAAATCCAGACATGCACTACTACTCAGCTACATTCACGTCACACTTGTATTTATTTCTATCTATCTATCTATCTATCTATCTATCTATCTATCTATCTTTCTATATATTTATTTATTTATCGAGACAGGAGCTTTCTAAGTTTTTAGGTCCTAGCTAGGTTGCATGGACACCAACTCTGAGTCTTTTGGCCTGTGGACCTGGAACTGCACCTGCTGTCCTCTCTTGGGCTAAGAGACCTGGAGACCTGGACTGGGAATGCACCATGGTCTCTCTCATTATGAGGTTTGCAGCCTCTTGACCTGAGATCCAAACAGTGATAGGCAAGGCAATGCTGTTGACAACCTGTTTTGACAGATTACCAGCCCTTGGAGGAGACAATGTTGGTGGATTATGAACAATTTCCATTTGGAAGAGGTATGGCCAGACATTTAAAAATGGGTCAGAATTTAAAATAAGTCCTTTCCAAATAAATGATCATTTAAAGGTCATTACTAGAGCATCAACTGCCAATAATTAGCATGAACAAAAAAAGATTCTACATAGTCATCTATTCCCCCATTTTGGCTCATGAACCAATGTCATGGAGGTCCCTCTTTGGACTCCTACAATATCAGTCTCTTTTCACTCAGTTCATGTGACCGCTGGCATGTGAAGGCATCCAACTCACCAAGAGAGCTGGACACTTTTGACCCCCATTATTCTATCCACACCATAAGACCAGACTGACACCCAACATTCACCTGACCACAGTGGACATGGCCGACACTCTAAGGCTGGGGAGGTTCTCATCTGTGCCGTTGGGATCAGTCCTGTGTCCACCAGAAACATGTGGAGATCTCCTTAGAGCTTTCATTGGTGCTATAATTCTTACCTAATTCACCATTCAACAAGCAACTCATTTACAGAAAAATAATCAACATAGTGCACTTGACCATGATAGGTGCAGTGGTGTTAACAGAAGAGAAACCCACACAAATCAAGCTATGCTGGCCATTGGCCCCATGGACTTGATTACCTGTTCTTCCTGGTGTGGAGAAGGCTCAAAAGCACTGACCTGTGTGGTTCTATTTCTCTCAGACATTGAATATTCACTCTTCAGAATCACGGGGTCATCCCCACCCTCTTTATTGTGCCCATGGAGCACCTTGAGAACTTCTATCTACTCACTTTGGTTTTCTGGTCAAAAGTTCTTGACCCAAAGTATTGTCATGGTCACTCTTCCATTAAACTGAGTGAAATGATGAACACATGGTCGTCAGATCCCATAGGACAAAGGACTAATTGTGAAGAAAGTGTTCCATTTTTGAGGCAAGGACTATGCATCCTGGTGATCAATGGCTAATAGGAATCTATCTATGTGTTTTAAGAAAGTGACTGGAAAATGTGTCAATTCTGGAAGAGCATCAGGAATGGTCCTCCTGATGACATTGCCACTGGTGACAGCTGGTAAGACAGTTGAGCAGGTGTCAGTATGAAGCTTCAGGTGATTCAGGAGGTGGCCAGCACAGGTCCAGGGAGCGTTGAGATACACAGGGAATGTTACCTGCACAGAGAAACAGGGAGAACTGACCTCCAGCTACAGCCTCCTGGTCAGCCTGAGGCTGAGAATCATAGGATCCAGTCCCTTCCTTCCTTACTGAGATGTCATAGTGCCACCTGGATATGACAGAAGCCATCTTGGCTGCTTAGCCAAGGTCTAATCATGGACGTGGACCAGGATCAGGAGGCAGGAAGATCAGTTTCAGGCTACTTGCATCCCTAAACCCCTCACTCCTGGGCCTGTGTGTGCTGAGGTCAGGAGACACAGCCACATGTATGGCAGGTATGTCTGTGAAGCTCCAAGATGCACTGCCCACCTGCTCTCCTCCAAGGAGCACAGCCCAGACAGGGGTGGGCTCTGAAGCCTTCACCTCGGGATCCTCCTGGGTTGATCTCAGACAGGTGGGATCTCAGCAGTGAAAGAGCAGCCCCATCAGGTGAGAGTCGGTGGGTTCTAGGGAGAGCAGCCCAACTGGGGGTGGGACCATTAGGTGTGTGGTCACCACTGCTGGGGTCACACACACACTCACACCCACACAGACAGAACCAGATACATACACACACTCACAATCATACATACACATGAACTCACACACACACTTTTAAACACACACATACACACACACTCACACACACATTCACTCACACACACACATTCACATACACACAGACACATACATACTCACACTCACTGACACACACACACACACTCACACACACATACTCACACACACAGATACACACATACACACACACTACAGTAGCCTAAGATTAAAGTTGGGAGAGAAATCATGATCATGGCTAATAATGGTAGCATAACCTTCCATTTCTCTCTCATTTGAGGACCCACAGGGGCTACTGTGATGACCAAGGCTCCTCCCTCCTACCTCTCACCCATCCACCTCTTGAAGGTCCACACAGAGCCTTCTACAGAGAGATGGATACATTGATTCTTGCAGAATGCAGGAGAGTCTATGTTGCTTCTAAACTTTTGGGCTTCCAGATGACTCTGGGTCTCAGGCAACTTCAGTGGCAGAGGGTCAGGGATTTCATGCTAGACCTCAGGACAGTGGAGGCTGAAGAGGCTGGTATTATTGCTGTATGCAAGCTATAAAAATTAACTATAAATAATTAAGGTATAAAACCCCACAAAACTTTCTGCTGGGTGGCCCAGCTGCCAAATGTGCTGCTTGTCAGGGGAGAGGCACTGCAGATTCTCTCTCTGTTGGAGAGAAAGATCATGGGATCTTAGGGGCACAGAGCATAGTCATGGACTCTGAACCATGTACCTAGCTTAGAGGTCAAGCTCTTTTTAAGACCTCATCAGAGGGGCAGGGCAGGAGCAGGAGGGAGCGTGAAAGGTCTTTCGGAGTCTCTGGTCACCCCAGCATGATGAAAGGGGAGCTGAATGACAGCACAGGATGGGGTTCCCTCCTATCATGTGCCTTCACCAGGACCAGGCTCAGAATCAGGTGGTTTGTGGAATCACAAAGGTATGTATTTTCTTTACATTTGTTTTGGTGTAAACATCGTATGCATATGGCTGGACTTGAGCAGGGCTGTGATGACCTCCTTTCCCTCACCCTTCTTTGTACTTCCTTTATTTCTGGCCCACGTCCCTCCCTCTCCAGCTCAGAGTTGGGCTCAGGATTTTACGACCCTCTCCCAGGGAGGCCTCATGTCAATAACTTTGACCAGATTCAGTCATGGGTTCTGAAATAACAAGGGAGTGTTATGAATCCCATGGATATATTTTTAAATAATGAGCCAAGTGTGAAAGAATTACAAAACTTAAAATAGATGCCACATTCCAGAAAATATGTGGGTGTAAGAATCTGTAAGCCAATACTTGCTCAAATGGAGAAAAATACTATTACTCTTAGGGCTGTAGCACTGAATGAGAAGGTGAAGGGGAGTGGTAAAGGTCAAGTCTTGTTCACACACAACCGTGGCCCTCATTGGCTGGGGTGGGCATACTGCTGGGGTTGAGCTTTATCAGAGAAAGCTAGATGGAATCTCTTCTCTTTCTCAGAGAGAATCCCAAATGTTACAGACCCTGATTGGCCCTCAAGTTTGTCCTTGCCCACTGCAAGCCTCATAGAAATGTGGTGTGTCCTGCACTCTCCAGGGGGCCAATGACTCAAGGGTCAGTGAAGCTCCTGTCCAAATGTGCTTCTCTCACATCACACAATCCTAGCCCACCCAGTGGGGCAGGGGAAAGTTCCCACCAGGTGACCCTTCCCACTAGATAGATCTGGGTTGAGTCCATAGAGAATGATCACTCAGGAGGGACCATGTGGACAAGATGGATAGGAGGTTGCCCAGGAGGCAAAGCTGAGCTGGGAAGATGAGCAGACATACAGGAGCCCGAGGCCATGTCCCTGACACACACATAGTTGTTCAGAGCACAATCATACAAGAGGAGGCCCCACAAGGACTTGGAATCCTGCCACTTTTGGACCCCCTGACCTTATCAAATGACCACAGGAGAAACCCAGCCTTCTGTTGAGGACTCAGCCATGTTAATCAATCTCACAGCTCAAGGCACATCCCAAACTCAGTCAAGTCCTCTTCCCTAGGGCAGCCCCTCTGCCAGTGCCATGCCAGAGTGCTGGGGACACTCAAGATGTTAAAGAGGAAACAACCAAAAAACAAAAAACAGGTGAACTTCAGCTCACCTGAAAAGCATAATATTTCTCAGGAGTTGTAGGTCTCCTTTTCATTTCCTCCAAGGCTTCTGAGTGTGACAAGCTTGAGTGTAAAGTGGTTATTTTATTGTTATTTTCTTCTGTACTTAGTGCAGTGATTTTGATGGTCTGCTGAGGCCTGCTACATTCTAAGTGAAAGTGGAAGTTCATTTTGTAAACTGAATATAATGTATGGGTTCAAGCTTTTGCCCTGAGTTTTAAACATCTAGATCTAGAGACAGCAAAACCTGTATCCTACACCCACACAAGTGGTGAAAATAAAGAAAAGCCTAAAGAAATGTTGATGGTCAAAGCTGAGCTCACATGACTGACAGGGAGAGGCTCAATATTCCAGGATGAGAGTGGGGCCATGATGCTTCATTTCATCTGTTTCAAATTGTTTTCTACTAACTACAGTGATCCATGAACAGGTGTGTTAATATTGTATAACAGAAATTTTAAAAATTGAACTAAATGAACAAATTATCCTTCTTAGGAAAATATACTGTGCTTAAGGTTTAGACTTTCAACTTAATAAATTCCATCAAGAATACAACTAAAGTTAAAATAAGTAATTTGTTAGTGTAATGTAAAGAAAATATTGCAGAGCAGTTAGAAAACTGAATCCTTCTACTTGAAAAGAATGGTCTCATTCAATATTTTTTTTGATATGAATCAATTTCATCAATGAATAGTTTTTTTTAATTGATGACAGGGTCAGAGTAACATTATTTAAATAAGGATATTTATCTGGGAATTTTTTTTTCTTTTTTTTTAAATTTTTTATTGTTGGCTGTTCAAAATATTACATAGTTCTTGATATATCATATTTCACACTTTGATTCAAGTGGAATTTTTTTTTTCCCAATTGAAAGATAAAAATAAAATAAATTAAGAAAACTGAAAATTAAATGGGAAAATCTGATAAAAATTCTGATTACACTCCATATTCTTTGGAAATACAAAAATGAAAGCCTGGTCAAGAAAAGACCACTTGAGTTAGAGCAGGAATCACCTGGACCTTTGTAAACCTTTCCCTACCCCATCTCTGTAGGAAGAGGCAAGATAGAGAACAAAGGACCTAATTCCCTGATCCCTCCTGTGGCCCAGGAGGAACAGAGCAGCACTTACTTATGACTCTCTTCCTCATCTGTGGGCTGCCTGGTGGACTGCTCTCTCTATCACATGACTCAGAACTCAGACAGGGATAAGTGCAGGGCTCATGGCTCTGGGGAGGGAACTGTGGACAGTAGTGGTGGGTGCCAATGTGTGTGACCATTGCATGAAGGAAGAGGGATCAGGAAACTTACAGAACAGCCAGGCCCTGAAGAAGCTTCCATGGGACCCTCTGGATAACCAGCTCATTTCTAAACAGGTATGGATTCTGGGGAAATTGGGAGGGGAAGCACATACTCAGGCACCTGCATGCCCAGGAAAGATCAAAGCCTTTACTCAGGCAGACCCCAGGCCTCAGATCATCAGTGAAGGGGTTCCACATCAGAATTCAAAGACTGGGCAGGTGAATGTTTAATTCAAAGGCTGCAGTTCAACAGAAGATGGCAAGGCACACAAAGGATCAGGGAAACATTAGCCATTCAAAGGAATAAAATTCTTTAGAAACTGTCCCAGCAGAAAAAGACATCAGAGTGACAGGACATCACCTTTCTAATGTCTTCCTTATAGAGGCAGGTTGGAGGCTGAGTATGTCATTGTCCATCACTATTGCTATGGCATGGGACAGACTGGGTGCCTGTCATTTGCATCCTGGTGGCAGAAGAAATTGTGCTGATGCTGCTTTTAGAACTGTGCTGTCTCACATAGAGCAGACTAGCCACAGTGACTCTATAAACTGAGATTTAGTTAAAATTTTCAATGAACATTTTCTTTGCACTTGGTTCTTTCTCATGCTTCATCTCACAGACCATGTGTGGCTAACGGCTGCCACAGGGGACAGCTCAGATGCAGATCTTCATCATGGCAGGAGATTCTGATGGCCAGTGTTGGTCTAAAAGACTCACAAGGTCTTGCATGGAGCTGCAGCTCAGAAAACAAACCTCCTCATCCACTGGGTGGCCTCAGGTCCTGGTGCAGCTATTGTGGCCTAGAGTAAGCTCTGGAAGGCTCTTGGGATGATGGGAATGGGGCTGCATGGACAGATCTAGACCAGGAGAACAAGGTTCCAGACACCTATGACAGAATGACCTGAAGCCCTCAGGAGCCTTTGTAAATCCACACCTGTGGCATCTCACCTGGATAACAGCATCCAGATGTGCCATACTGTCCTAGGACTATTTTATTTTCTGAATATGAAATTATGTGTTTGTCTTGTGCCCTCAAGTTGATGTCTGCATCAGAGGAGGGATCATTTTCTGTTCTCTACAGAATCCCTCTGGTTACTGATGCAATAGAATGAGCTCCATCAGGAAGAGAGAAGGGACACCAGGAAGCTGCCTTGGTACCATCTCTGACACTGTAAGGTGAAATAGCATTCATTAACCAGTAGGTGTCAGAACAGACCACAATTTGCAAAGAGAAGCTTGCTCTTGGAAATGCTAGGTACATAATAGAGTGATACTGTCCTTTACCTACAGGGAGATCCCCAGGCTTGAATGGGGACTCTGTGTGGCCAGGAGCATGTGGAGGACCTGCTTCAGGGCTGAGGTGTGGACAAATCTCTCTGTGTTGGTTCTCTGAGACTGGATACCCATCCCTGCCTTTGCACACCTCCACCTAGTCACTATGGCCACTTCTGTAGTATTAGTAAAACTGTCCCCATTCATTTGTTGACCCCTCACCTCATTGTTGGTGTGTTTGCAGAAGTGGTCTATAAGAAGGAATGGAGGTTAAACAAGGTCATCCAGGTGAGACTGATCCCACAAGAACCATGTCCTTCTGAATAGACATGAAGGGAGCTCTCTGTCCAGGGAGCTCTCTCCATCCATCTCAGGCCATAAGGAGAACCTGTGAGGACAGACAAGAAGGAAGTCCTAGGAAGAGAGCCTACGACAGAGGGGTCATCTGCTGCCCCTTGACTTTGGACCTTCAGTCTGCAGAACATCAAGAAGACACATTTTTACTCTTTGAGCCACTGAGACCAGGGAGATGTGTCTCCCTATGACAGTCCCTGAAAAGTGACTGAGGCATTACAGGAAGGTGTGCCTTGTCCTTGACACCTCTCTGTCTCTCTCTCTCTTGTTCTCTCTCTCCCTCTTCCTGGCTTCCTGAGGTGAGCAGCTCTGCCCTGCCACAGAAGCCCTACCATGGTGTTCTGCCTGCACACAGACCCCTGCCAAGGTCCCATGGTCTGTGGCATGAAACCTCTGAAATCAAGAATCAATATCAGCTTTTTCCCCAGGAGGTGGCTGTGTGGAGGTGTTTGCTCACAGTGGTGGGAAGCTTATGAGCTCACTTGTACCTTGTTAAAGGCAGCTGATCCTCCTATATGGTCAGTACAATCAGCTGCTCACCATTTCAATAATCTCAATATGTCTGGTGCTGCCACCTCCTGGCCTATTTTTGAATTACAAGTCATTTGTCTCTTAAGGAAAAGGTTTGTTGTAGCACATACTTGTTTCTCTTTAATTGGCTCCATGCTTTTGCCTTGGCTTATGCTAATCCCACTGTAAAAAATAACAATTATTTTTTCATATTGAATTATTTTCATCATTTTCTATTTGCTCTATGAAAATTTCCCCCTGATCTCAGATTCATGGATAATACTTGAAATATCATCTCCACATATCATGAATCAATCCCTTTGGGGAAACATAATGAGAGTTGCGATGATAGTGGCCATAATAGGGTACTGTTGTCTGTTGTCTACTGTCCATGATCATCATCACATTGGGGAGCACAGATCACAGAATCCATTTTTTCTATGGGTTCCCATAGAATTGCTCAACTGGGGCATTTGTGTGATTCACAAGCCAAAGTGAATAATGCTATACCCACAAGCACCTATTGTCAAAGGAATAGACAGAGGACATATCAGTAGAATCACCAGGTCATGAGGAACAGGAGGCTGAGAGGACCATCTGCAGTCTGGACCTCTCTGGAGGACTCTGAGAAGACAAAATTAGGCAGTCTTTTTTTTCTGTGTGTGTGTGTGTGTGTGCCAGGGATTGAACTCATGTGCACTCAACCACTGAGCCACATCCCCAGCCCTATTTTTGTACTTGATTTAGAGACAGGGTCTCACTGAGAAGCTTACCACCTTGCCTTTTCTTGAGGCTGCTTTGCACTCACAATCCTCATGCCTCAGACTCCCAAGCCACTGTGATTACAGGCGTGTGCTACCATGCCCAGCTAAAATTAGGCAGGTTATATAGACAGAGGAGATATCAGCAGAATGACCAGGTTATGAGGTATAGGAGGCTAAGAGAACCACCTCTTGTATGGAGCTCCCTAAAGCACTCTGGGTATACAAATTTAGGCAATCTTTACCTACACTGACAGATGAGTTCAGGATTATGGGGAGAAACAGAGAATCCCCTATTTCTAAGACCAATATCCCTAACATCCAGACATGCTAATACAATTAATGTCTGTAGTGTGAACTTCAATCTCTGTATTAAAGCCAGTCCTGCTTTGAGTATCTGTTAGCTGTATAAATCACATGTGATACCACAATGTGGACTCCCAACCTTCACTACTCTGTGTCATTTAGGAAATAAGGAGAGACACACTCTGGCCTGCTCTGATGGAGCTGAGGGAAAGGAAAGATGGTGAATACACAAAGAGGTACCCTCTCCCCTTCCAGGCAATGTACTTCAGAGCCTGGATGCCTCTGAGCATTGCCCTCAGCAGGTGGAGGCAGCAGGAGGAGCAACTGGGGCAGCCCAGCCTCACACTTTCCTGGGACATTAATGTCATGGCCTGTGTCACTTTGGGCAGCAAACTCCTATGCTGTTGACAGTAATAAGTGGCAACATCTTCAGGCTCCAGGCTGCTCATGTTGGATGTTAAATCTCTTCCAGATCCTCTGCCCCTGACCCTGGATGGGACCTCATATTGAAAAAAGGTTGCAGAATACATCTGGAAATTGGAGCTTTCCCTGCTTCCTATTAATATCAGTGACAAAAACTAAGGCTCTGACTTGCCTGGTGGGACATTGTGATTAGGTTCCTTAATATATAGACCTGGATTGTGATTATCTATATCCACATTTGGTGTTCCTTGGAGTTACAGACTATAGCTCCTCCTCTGTATTCTTTAGTAATCAGATCAATGTCTTCAGAAAGAGAGGTCCCCTCTCTGCCAAAACTCCTCATTGACACCCTTGGATCTACAATTGTTTACTCCATTTATGGAGAATTTCTACTAAATTTTTCTTCCATTTATGAAGATTGTGTCATCTGGATGTCACATCTGGCATCTGAGATTGGAAACATAAAAACCAATATCCACATACTGAACCTTGTTAGGAGAGAATGTGTTTATAGACCAAGTACAATGGACTCCACTGTGCTAGGTAAATCCCTAAGTGTTGAAACTTCCTGCTTTAAAATAAAAGTTCCAGGGTTCCCAAGAGTCCTATGTGCACCCTATGTCCATGCTGTGTCCGGAGTAGAACTGACTTCTGCACAGACTGTGACCACCCAAAGAAGAAGTCCTTAGGGAGTGGGCTATACTCTGGGCACATGCAAATCCACAGGGCTTGGCAGGGCTGGGCACAGATGCAGGACTAGCTCTTCTCATTCAGCAGAAATTCAGTGTCTGCCCATTTCCCTGGGCATCACGTATTTACCCAGAGATTATTTCCGAATTTGGGGGGGTGTGTAAAACAAACAGCCTCAGTCTTGCCCCCTCTGCATGGCCTGCTAGTTCCATCTCCTCCAGCTTCTGCACATTCTGAG
The DNA here is from genome assembly GCF_001458135.2 of Marmota marmota marmota. Classification (NCBI taxonomy): domain Eukaryota; kingdom Metazoa; phylum Chordata; class Mammalia; order Rodentia; family Sciuridae; genus Marmota; species Marmota marmota. The sequence continues at coordinate 10,419,278 of NW_026000020.1, forward strand.
CTTGATAGATTCCATCTATGAAAGGAACTCTCTATTATGACACAATTCTATCATATGCATGAGTGTTCTAGCTCCTTTTCTTGGTACCCATGCATATCACTGAGGCCAGGGTAGCTTCCTCTTCACTTTGATTCCCTGAAAGTGTGGTTCATACAGGAAAGCAATAGGAAAACATGGGAAGCCATAATCTATTTTAAGGAGTGTCACCTACCTGGCCTAGCTGTCATGTATAGCTAAGCAACTTTCTTCCTCCATCTCTGAAGGCTTGGTACCACTGCTTCCATCAAAGCCATCCAAGATCAGGGATTTCTGCCTTCCCATCTGAGCACTATGAGCTTCTGTCCTAGCTGCTAGTGATTACAAATGACCATGCCTGCTGCTCCTGGATGCTCAGGTTCATGATTCTGCTTGCTATAGTCCCATAACTCAAGTCACTGTCTTCAGAGATGGAGTTCCTTAATTTAACAAGTGCTTGTTGATGCTCTTGAATGTCCTGTGATTCCTAAGTGTGCATTTTTGCCATCACAAGTATCTAGCAGTTCCTTAAAGAACCCAACTCTAATGGCTGTTTTAGGACTGCAGGACTCAAGCAGGGCGAGGGAGAAACATGTGTGAGTGCAGTCTCATTGGTCCTGAGGGTTCCCCTAATTGGGGTTAGTTGTACCTTCGACTCACTGTGGGCAACCAAGAAGAGGGAAGGACAGAGTACTCAGAGGGATGAGGTTCCTTTGTAAGGAACAGAGTCCAGGCATTGTGAGGGGGACATTCTATGAGGCACAAAGTGGAGATGGCCGAGAAGTGATATCAGAGTGCAGCAGGTGTGTGGGTGTGTTGGGAGGAGTGGGATGACCTCCAGAACCCACATTTCTCTTCATTCCCTGCTGAACTTTTTTTCACTTGCTTATCTGCTTCTTTATCTTGTTACTGCTTAAATCCAGGAGCCCTGCAAGCAGCCATTAATAACTTTGCTCCATTCTGAACTAGAAGAGATTGAACAAGATTAGAATAGGCAGGTTTAGGGAACTTTGTAGATTTTAGGGTGTCAATGATGAGCATTGCAGAGAGGGAACCTCCCCTTCTGAAGACTTTTATCTGGCTGTAAATCCAAGGAAGATTAAATGTGGATATAGATAATCACAAGCAGAGAAAAGAAGGACACTCTTATTCCTCTGGTAGACAGAGACAAGTCCTGACCTTGGATGACTTGGATGTATGTAGAGGGACACAGCATTCATGGACAATCTCTTGCTTAGCTGGAGATTTGAAGAAGAGTAAGTGAGGACAGATCCTGATAATTCTTATAAATTATGATCCCCCCCATATTTACATTGATTTTCTCATTCACAGTAAGGGCATGAGGGAAATGGATCAAAGAGAATCTGGTCTTATTTCACTAGTATCTACAGGTCCTCAAGCAACCCTCATTTAACTTACTTGCAGTTAATGGATTTATGTCCTGACTGACAGCCCCTGTCAGGATGAAATGGAGACCAAGGAAGCACATGGCCACCTTCCAGAGATCAAGTAATACTCTACACTCAGGGCGCAAGAAGGATGCTGTCCTTTGTCATCCAAAAGGATCACATTATCCACAGTCAAGTCTATGGTGACCTGTTTACTCTAGTGACACTTGGGCACCCTGGACCCATGCTCAGTGACTGGCAGGAGCCTGCCCTGTAGATGTGCCCAGCCCTGCACAGCCCTCCTTATTTGCGTGTGCCCATAGCACAGCGCACTGCCCTGAGGACTTCTTAATATGCCGGTCACATCCTGTGAAAAAGTCAGTATGAGACAGGACACAGCATGGCCATGAGAGCCCCTACTCAGCTCCTGGGGCTCCTGCTGCTCTGGCTCCCAGGTAAGGAGGGACAGCACTGGGGAGTTCATCAGCCTACTGTGTTCAGGGTTGCTGGCCAAACAAAGAAGTGCCCTGTAATATGAATATTTTTTTGTTTGTTCATATGTTTTCAATGTCAGGTGTGAAATGTGACATCCAGATTACACAGCCTATCTCCTCCTGTCTACATCTCGAGGACAGAGTCACCATCACCTTTGGGGCCAGTCAGAGCATTGGCATAGGTTTAGCCTGGTACCAACAGGTACCAGGGCAAGCTCCTAAGCTCCTCATCTATCATGCAAACAGTTTGCAGTCTGGGGTCCCCTCGAGGTTCAGTGGCAGCAGATCTGAGACAGAATTTACTTTCACCATCAGCAGCCTGGAGCCTGAAGATTTTGGCATGTATTACTGTCAGCAGTATAAGGGTTACCCTCCCACCATGACACAGGCCATGACAAAAACCTCCCAGGGAGCAGAAGTGTGAGGCTGGACTGCCCCAGCTGCTCCTCTTGCTGTGTCCACCTGCTGAGGGCACTGCCCAGAGGCACCAGGCTCTGAAGGTCACTGGGAGGTTTTGTTAGAAAGAGCCAAAGTGGATTCTCTATACCTCCGCTCGTTGCTCCTCCTCAGCCCAAGGGAAAAAGACATGACTATGCTCCCCTGAAATCAATGAAAGCATTTGTTAGACATGAGGAATTTGGTTATGGTTTCCATTGGATTCATATATCATAATGCATGCCCCTAATGGTGTCCCAATTGGGGATATTCTAGGTGATAAAAACAGACATTTAATCTGCCCTGTAATGTCTTGGGGTCTGGTAGTCAGAGAAGCTGACACAAGAAACAGGGATCCCTGCTGTTCACTCAGAATCCAGAGAATATTCTACTGAAATTAAAGAGTGCCCAACCCTGGGGTCCTCAGAGCTGTGAAGAAGGCCTGAAGTTGTGTTCTGAATCTTCCCATGGACTCTAGTACTCACCAGGTGATTCTCCCCTTCCCCTGCCTCCATGTATCACCTGCAGGAGACAAGGAATGATGCACTTTTATGACTTCCCAAAGTCAAGGTATTGCCTCCACTGAGACATTCTATAGGAAATTAATAAACACCCATGTTCTGATCCTGAGATTCTAGGAATATTACCTTATATCAACAAAGGGAGGTGGGATTATGATAAAGATTCATAACCTGGAGATTTTCCTGAATATTCTGCAAGATATAAATATAATTACTAGGGTCCTTAGAGTGAGAAGGAAGGACCATCACAGTCAGAGGATGGGACAATGGTGAGAGGTCTTGAGAGATGAAGGAAGGGCCAAGAGAAGGAAGTGAGAGAGCCTAGGAGCTGGACAGTCCAGAGATGGATTCTCTCCTCAGGAGCCTGCAGAAGGCACCCAGCCCTCCTGCCCTGGTTTCAACTCACTGGGAATCTGAGCTCCAGGAAACTGAGATAGCATCCTGTGCTGCTCTAAGCCCGGAAGGTGATGGTGGTCTGTGGGGGCAGCAATAGGGACTGAGGCAGGGGAAGGGAGAGAGACACCATGACAGTGGCCATCCACTGCCCCACCAAACACTGTCACATTACTGTCATTTGGTTTTTACTTTAATATGAGGCATAAAACCATTTCCTCTAAGAATGGATCTTTACAGGGCTCTTCTGAGGTAGAAATACCTAGATAAATCTCCCCCATGTGGGGTCAGTTCACAGCACCCAAGGAGAGAGGAGGGTTTTGCTTGCTCTCTGCTCATTGGTCTCCATGACAGGAATATGGATTAGATTCATAGGGGAGAGTGAAAGTGGAGGACTGAGTCAGCATTGGGGGCAGTGGGCAGGAGGGAGGGTCAGGGCAGTGCAAGACACACCCCTTCCCACATCTGGAAAGAAGGCAGGTAGGGCAGGGAGGGGTGCAGGACTGTGTTTTGCAGAAGAAACTGCAGAGGCCTGAGTTTCAGGTCAAGTTAGCTGGGAGTGAGCAGAGGCAGCAGGAGCTGAGATTCCCTGCCTTCAGTTTGGATCCTCTCCTCCCACCTCACAAGCCATGCTGCACCTTTGGGAAGACTGTGGCTACATGGAAGAAATACATCTAAATTCAGACAGACCTGGCTTCAGAGCCAGCCCCAGCTCTCTCAGTCCACATGACACTGTTGACCCCACTGTGCTGGGGTGACTGGTTCCTCCCTCTGTAATAAGACGCAACAAAAACATCACAGGGGGTCCTGGGATAAACCAATGACTCACTTTGAAATATGATGCTGTAAACACACAGTCACAGAGTCTGGATTAAGTCATTTTGAATATCTCAAAATGAGGACACTGTGTGATATCCCAGTAGTGAGATGTCTTCTTCAACTGGCCATCACCACTGTTCATTCTACAGAAAGCAGGTGCTTCTATGCCCTGTGGGGTTCCACATGCTGTATTTCCTACCAGAGGAACTTCCACCATCCATTCCTGTGGAGCATTAAGATGTTGATGAAGACACTAGCAGCCATAGTCTCGTGTTCCCTGAGCCCCATTTGTGTGAGTTCCCAACATCTGCTGCAAACACTCACCAGAGATTGGTGGTTACTGCAGAATTACACCATGCCCCACAGTGTTGCAGGCCAGAGTCCCAGTGGCTAACACCCGGTGTAGAGGTGACAGGGGACAGTCTGTTCCTCCATCTCCAACTCTGGTGGTTGCAGCCCCATGACTCTGTCTCACCCTTTATCACCCTTGACTTTCATCCTTCCATCTATGTTAACTGTCTCTTTATGTTTTTACCTGATTTTTATGAGGATATTGGGTTTGCATTTGGGGCACACCTGGTTAACACAGGGTAATATCTAATATTTAAATAGCCATAATTTTTATTTGCAAAGGCACTTATCCCATATAAGGTGTTGACACACCTTCATGAAGTAGTACCTGATACCATGGAAACCACACTTAATCACAACCCACTCAAAACCAACACCGATGTGCATACACAGCCTCTACCCCTCATCCCCCTGGATTTCCCTGTTCCACCCCCACCCTCAGGAGGAAAGTCCCTTCCCTTTCTAGTGTATCCACCCCACTGTGCACACTCAGGCTCACACAGGAGGACCTTGCTTCAGATTGACTTAAGGACCTGCTCTGTCACAATCATCAGGCAAAAGGAAATACAAATCTGAAGTGGCCCTTACCTACCTGAGGATCAGCTGTCTCTCTGGAGGTCAGTTTTGGTCTCTACAGACACTTGGAACTTCCATGGTCATGTGTCCCCCAGGCCTCAGAGAGGGTTTTCATGGTCTTGGCTCAAACAGGATCCACCTGTGCTTTCCATCCTAATCCTTCAGCTCACTGTGGACAATAGAGTGGGTGAGGGTTGAAGGATGTGAGTAAATTTCCCAAATCATGGTAGTGTCCCCCTTGGTCAAGTTAATGGGTTATTTTGGAGAATCTTAACAATGTATTTTCTGGGGATACCCTAGTTCAAGGGATGGAAGACATTCCTAAATTATGAGTAACATGGTCACTTTGGCTAAAGTAAATATCCTTTCATATGTAGCTTCCTTGCACACAACCCTGGTTCCCAGGTCAGTGGCAGAAGGTTGGGGACTGAGTGATGACTCGCCACCCCAGTGAGGAGCCTGGAGGTGCTGCACAGAACTTCTGTGAGGGGACACTCAGTGGGACCCAACATTGTAGATCAGGCCTAACAACAACAGTCATGTAGGGTCAGCCCTGCTGCTCACTGGAAGTTTAACCTCTGTTATAGGTATTGCTCTGAGTAACCAGAAATAAAAATGTGACAGAAAATCATGATGTCCCCAACAAACTTTATCAGTGACCAAGAACCCAGAGATACTGAGAATCATCATGGCTAGTAAGAGTGGCCCATGTTCCCCTGCACCCCTCAACTGGATCCTAAAGCAGCAATACCTCTGCAGGAGAGCCCCTGTCCCCATCTCTGAGAGCTGTCCTACAGGCTACTCCTCACAGGTCTTAGAATGTTGCCTTTCAGATGCTCCAGAGAGCCTGGGTCCCCACTGTGTTGGGGCAGCACCTCTGGGACCTTCCCTGCTACTCCCCTGGGCCTTGAGTGAGCCCACTCAACTGCTGAGTGCTGGCCTGGGCCTGAGTACCCCTGGGAACTGCTAAATGTCTTATAGAGGCTCCTGAAGGAATTGGGTGGGAAGCAATAGGCAGGTTGGCAGCTCCACACCAGGAGCCCCCACAGCCTCCACCTCTATTCCTGCACCACACGGGGTTCCTCAGGCCACATCTCTTTGACAAAACCACATCTCATGTGGGTCACAAGGCCAAGATGTCAACAGTCCTGAAACCAGAATGGTTTATTAATTCCTAATGAACTGTTAATCCTTTGTCCTTAAATAATAGGACAATTTCTTGGGGAGAGTGGTCACTTGAATTTCCTACAGAATCTGTCCTAGTGATGGAGGAAGTGGAAGTTTTATGAATTGGGGAAAAAAATCTTGATCAAGGCTCTGGGATACCAAACTACAAATCCTGCCTGTTGATGCTCCACAGATCTGTCACTAGAGAGCAAACAGCACAAAATAAACAATCCCAGAACCTGATCTAAAAACCCAGGGACAGAAGCAGTAATTGAGTCCCATGGGGGACACTAAGGGTTGGGAGCTCTGCCCTGCACTCAGGCCCACAGGGCTGCTGGGGCTCTGCACATCAGCTGTGTCTCCCAGATGCAAGTTCAGAAACTTTTTACATTTTACTTTGTGATCTGGAATCACCATAATCAGACAAAGAGACCATTTCCTTAGGGATTCATGGAGTGGAGTCAGAATACATGTCAGCAAGTGGACCAGGCTGGTGGGAGGACAAGGTTCCCTGCTCTGAATGTGCCCCAGGTGGGGAGTGAGGATGATTTTCTCTTGTGAATTTAAGAAAGGTGACAGAACACACTAAAAACCCTTTCAGCGATTGTGACCAGATCCTGGATGTATCCACAGAGGGGAAGACAGAAGTGGGTGGGGTTGCAATTCCAGTTGTGTTCCCAGGATGTGCCTGTAGTCCTCAGCTAGGAGGAGGACACTGTTCAGTGCACAGGGGTCCAGGGTGGGCTGAGCTCCATCTTCACTGTAGCCATGAAAGGAACTAAAATTTGCTTCTAAAATCACTCTAAGTTAGGAAAGAGCCTGTGTAGGCTTTGCCTGCTCTTCTCAGGATGGGAGGAACCACTACATGTCTAAGTGTGTCATGGGGACATTGAGGCAGGAAGGGCACAATTATACTGGGTTCCATCCCACCCTGGCCTCCTGGTCCAGCAAGGCAATGAGTGCAGAAACCTGAACGACACCACAGAGTTTACCAATTGTGATTTCTTTCTGTCTTCAGTGTACATTTCACATCCTAAGCATGAATTGTCCCTTTGTCTCTTAATTCCTTCCTGTTCCTATGGTCGTTAATGAAGAAATGTTCACAAGAGACACAAGAAAAGCCTTCCCTGGATCATGAAGAAAGCAATAAGTCACTCCTCTAGGAGAGTATTCTGGTTGTGTCCTGTGTGTTCCAGGTGAATCATATCCTGCTCTGGCACATCTGTGCTGCTCTCAACTGAACTGGGACAATGGGCACCTCGCCTGTGCTGAGCGACATATGGACCAGCCCTGCAGTTGTGCCCAGCCTGTCCAGCCCTGCTAGTTTACATGTGCCTACAGCACAGCCCCCTGCCCTGAGGACTTCTTAATTTGCTGCTCACATCCTGTGCAGGAGTCAGTCCCTGTCAGGACACAGCATGGCCATGAGGGCCCCTGCTCAGCTCCTGGGGCTCCTGCTGCCCTGCCTCCCAGGTAAGGAGGGACAGTACTGGGGATTTACTAAACCCAGAGTGGTCAGTGCTGCCTGGCTACTCAGGAAAGTCTTCTTGAAACATGATTAATTATAAGAATATTTAGGTTTCTGTTTTTAATGTCAGGTGCCAGATGTGACATCATGATGACCCAGTCTCCATCCTCCTTGACTGTATCTCATGGAGAGAGAGTCACCATCACATACAATGCCAGTCAGAATATTAACAGTTGGTTAGCTTGGTATCAACAGAAGCCAGGGCAAGCTCCTAAGTTCTTGATATATAAGGCATCCAATCTGCAATCTGAAGTCCCCTCAAGGTTCAGTGGCAGTGGATCTCGGAGAGATTACACTCTCACCATCAGCAGCCTGGAGCCTGAAGATGTTGCAAACTTATTACTGTCAACAAAATAGAAGTTACCCTCCCACAGTGATACAGGTCATGACAAAAACCTCCCAGGGAGAAGAAGTGTGAGGCAGGACTGCCCCAGCTGCTCCTCCTGCTGGCTCCACCTGCTGAGGGCACTGCTCAGGGGCACCAGGCTCTGGAGGTCTCTAGTAGACTGTGGTAAGAAGGGCCAGGGAGGCTCCTCTGAACCCCACCCTCTTTCCTTCTCAGCCTCAACAAGTGAGACATGACTATTTCCTCCAGGTTTAGTGAGTGACTTTGTCACATTGTGGGAGGAGTTGGCTCTCTGTGTCACTTTGGATTCCTAGCAAAATTACAAGACACTGTAGACATTTCAAGAGGCATTTTTTGAAATCCATGGAATCAGAGTCTAAGTCAATGCTTTCAAAACCTGGGATCTCTGCATGAGAAGGTCCCCTGCTCCCCAGAATCCACAGCTCATCTGAGTGAAGGTGGAGCCTGCAGATTCCTGCAGTGGCCCAGGAGCTCCTCAGGGACACTGACACCCAAAGTATAGCACAGAAAATAATGTGCACATAACTGTTGTGATTCCCACATGCAGCAAATAAAACAGAAAAGGTGCTGGAGTGTGGATCAGTGGTTAAGTGCCCCTGGGACCAATCCCTGGTGCCAACAGCAACAACAATATCAGCTAACTGTGCTGGTTTATCCTGGAACCCTCCTCCTCCCCAGGTATCCCATAGTGAGTTCCAGCACCTCCTCTCTATGGTGACTTTGCCTGGGCAAGACCCACAACAGTTCTACCTACTCATTCTCTGATGGCTCCCAATCTTACTGTACCTCCTCTGGTGGCAAGTTATCATCTGCTTTTGACACGTGTCTATCAAGTTTCCTCAGTCCTGATACACTCACAGGTGAACTTCTCTGACCCATTTAGTAAGGAGCAGGAGACTGTCACTGCAGTAATTTTGAAACTGGAGTTTCCTGGCTTCTGCAGGCAGATGGGGTCAGTACAAGCTGCAGCCTCTGGAGCTCGGGAGTGTGGCTGCTCTTAACAGGGGCCATGCTCACAAGCCTTGCACAGACCCCAGAGAACTATGCTCACGTCTTGGACTCAGATCACTCCTCTGATCCATTAAGGTTATGACCATATGCTCTGATCAGACATCTGCTAACCTCAAAAAAATATGTCAGTTGTCCCCATTACCATGGCTGCACTGGGAAGGCAGTACAACTTCTCTGTGCCATTTGAGGACAGTCTAACTTCTTTCCATCTGGAATTAACATATGTGTAAAATCAATGAGGTCACAAGGGTCAAGTGATGCCATAAGGAAAGGGAAGCCTCTTGGGGCCCTGGGACACTGTGTGTTTGTTAAGTGGACCCTCTGAAACTCTTCAAGTTCAATCTCAATGTACCACTTTCATCTTAATGTAAGCAGAGCTGGACCCAGCTGGTGCTGCCATGTGCTGAGTCCCACACTCCCTTGTGGTGGTCAGCTCAGTCACCCAGTCACTCAGTGCCCAGGACATGGGTCCAGGGCTCAAGGATGCCTCAGAACTGCTTTTAAAACAGTCAGTAGTCTTTCTTCCTCCTTCCCTCTTTCTTTCCTTCCTTCCTTCCTTCTTCCTTCCGTTCTTCCCTCCCTTCCTCCCTCCATCCCCCTCCCTCCCCTCTTCCTACCTACCTTCCTTCCTTCCTTCCTTCCTTCCCTCCCTCCTTCCCTCCTTCCTTCCTTCCTTCCTTCCTTCCTTCCTTCCTTCCTCCCTTCCTTTCTTCTTTATTTCCTTCTGTTTTATTTCCTAAGGATGCCTTCTTTTCTCTAATGCTCTGCAGGTCTCTGCTGTCACTCTTTATTTGGGACTTGTCAGAGGCACACACACTGTCCTCATCAAGTACAAACCCTTCTTCTCCTAGCTATGTACTGGGCCCCATGGCCACACAGCAGGGCTCCTGGATCACAGCACAAGACTTCTGCAAAGTGTCCTGATATGGACCCCACAGCACAGACAGGCTTCCCAGGTAGCTGAGAAGTGGTTGGTCAGCTCACCCAGCATAGAGGGCGCTGTCTCAGCTCTGCACAGAGCCCAGCCAGCACTGAGCTTACTTCTCAGTGATTAGAGGAGCAAGGAGCAATGCCTTGTCCTTCTTCTGAAGGGGAAGAGGTAGAAGGCCTCATACATCTAGGCCCCAACATCTTTCCAATGTGACAGGCCCGTCAGTTGCTATAGGTCTGCAGCCCACCTTCTGAAGAGCATAGTTTTCTCTGGACACCAGAGTTCCAGCCATTTCCTGCTCATCATGTCCAAGCAACATGAGGCCATCCATACAGAGTCAAATGGGGAGGTGCTGCCTGGTGTCCACATGACCACAGTTACTTCAGGCTGTGTCCTAGAGCAAGAGAGTTTTCTTTGCCTGAGATCAGGTCTGAGGCCTGAGCTGCTGTGGATTCTAGAAGACTACAAGTTCAGCAAGAGGTCTGTGGCAGGTAGTGTCAGCTCTGTGACTGGGCCATGTAGCTGTTCCCTGTTTCTGTCTGAACAGAGACACTTGGTTATACCATACTCTGTTTCTGAGCTTTGAAGTCACAGCTGATAGTTGAAGCCTCTCCCACCTTAGCAGAGTTGAATCATGTCACTTTATGACATTGTCCTCTGACCATCTGTCACTTCAAACTAGAAAAATGTTGTCAGAGATACATTCCCCTTTCCTTTCAATAGATGTACATATAGTGCCATTTACAAGTTTTCCCTAGTGTCTAAAATTGCTCATTTAGTAAAGCTCAGAATCTTGGATGACTTCATGTTGCTGGGACATGGTGAGCAGGGCTCTGGGAAGATCTGCCTTGGGTGGGACCCAGAGGGAGCCATGACAGCCCCCATTCAGCTCCTCTGCCTCCTGCTACTCTGGCTCCCAGGTGAGGGATCATGGGATGGTTCTGCATGTCTCTGAAAACTCTTTCAGTGTGGTTGGGTCCTGTGTTGTGGCACCTCTGTTTAGCAAGCCCAGTGATTCAAGCACAAGGTGCTGCAGGGTCCTGGCTCTACTGTGAAGACTGGGGTATGACCTAGACTGCACATGTGACCTTTCTGTTCTTTTTCCATCCCAGGTGCCATAGGAGAAATTGTGCTAACACAGGCTCCAGCCTCTGTGGCTTTGTCTCCAGGGGAAAGAGCCACCCTCACCTGCAGGGCCAGTTAGACTGTTGGCAGCTCCTTCTCCTGGTACCAGAAGAGGTCTGAGCAGGCTCCCAGATGACTCATTTATGGAGCATCCAGCTGGGCCAGTGGCATCCCAGCCCGGTTCAGTGGCAGTGGGTCAGGGACAGACTACACCCTTCCATCACAGCCTGGAGCCTGGGAAGGCTGCAGTGTGTACTGTCTGCAAGGCCACACAGGTTACCACAGTGGTTCAGTCTCCCACAGAAACCTCACAGTCCCCTCTGCCACCCTCCCCCTGGGGTACAGTGGCTTCCCCCAGATGCCCCCAGTCAGATCCTTTGCACTTTTCTCTTCCCACTGCACCTGGAAATGTTGTGTGAGTGGAAACCAAGGTTCATTCAGGTCTGAAAGATTTATGGTCTCCTAGGCCCTCTTTGCTTCCCTGGAAGAAATGTGAGTGATTAGAGAGGATGGGGACACTTGGTGTTATTTTCCTATTTACCAGGTGAGGATGGAGTCTCCGGAAGAGCCATAATATCCCAAGCACAGGCAGTTAAAGGTGAATCCCTCATTGTAGTTTGATTTGCAGATATTTATATCCTCATCATTTTGACCTCAACAGTATGTGGTTAAATCTGTATAAGCACAGACACTGTCAACAAAGGTTCCAGAAATTGCTCCCAGGTCCTGCTTACATTTAAGCCAGGGTAAGAGGTGGGGACCTCCCACATTCTGACCCTGGGATGTTGATGCAACCAGAGCTTTTTTGCTTTGTGCATAGCACAAGGAGGCTCTCACTGCTATTCCTGCTTCTCCACAGAGAGAGGGTCCAGGATTCTAAGGAGGTGGGAATTTGTGGAATGGTGGCTTTCCCAGGACAATTCAATGGAGCTGATATCTGAGTGATCTATCCTACCTTTCAAAAGAAAAATCCTGTCACAATCCTGCCTCCTGGTGTTTGTCCCTGAGTGGGAAAGAGTGTGAATAGAGTTGTAGCTCAACACACCTGGACATGATTTTCTTTAATAGTCAACCACTGAGGGAGTTGTCTGGTAAAACCTCCCCAATCCATTCAAGGTCACTTTGAGATGGTTTTCCATCAGCGAAAATTCAAGAAAATGCCAGCTATCCTGGCCAAGGAACTTTCAAAGTCTCAAGCTCTGTATCTCACATGCAGTACACAATAACTGCCCCCAAAGGGCCATGTTTCTGTGAAGGGCCATCATCACCTCCTCCACTTGCACAAAGGGCTTTAGACTGCTTTCACCTCCCAGTCCATGGGAAGACTGTGTGTTTTCCTTTAGTGTTGATTGTATGGAAGTCACCTGCACATGCCCTGTGTGTGTCCTGGAGCTGCCTCCAACTCTCTTAAACAGGACAGACACCATGCCCTGCAGTTGCAGCAGCCCACAGCACCAGCCCCCAGAGAGGGCAGACTTCCTTCAAAATATCAGTGAAAGCCTCTACAAACACTGAACTTCAACATCCTGCATTCCTTTAGAAGCAGCATGACATACTGACCCCAAGGACTGTCACCATCTTGATGAGCAGCCAAGACTCCAGGAACCATGTCCTTGTCTGCAGCAGCCTCTGAGTGTGTGGGCAACTGAGCATGGTGAAACTCCTCCCTAGACCTCTGACTCAGAGGTAGAGAACAGTACAGCATGCACAAGGCCTTGGGTTCAGTCATCAGCACCAAAGGGGAAAATTTAAGGGGAAAAAAAAAGAAAGAAAGAAAAGTAAAAATAGAAAGAAAATAAAAGAAAAAAGATTGTGGACAGTTTTGATAAGGTTTTTTGATAACTCTAAGAAGAGCAGGGGTGAAGACTTAGTCCTGCTTTATTTCTGGAAAAGTTGCAAGAGGACCTGATGGAGGACATGATGATTGGAGACACTGCCACCCTCTTGAGGTCATGAGGCATTACTAGGACTTAAAAACACATGTGGTAATACTGGTAAAGCAGAATTATATACAGAATCTGGATCTTTACTGTATTTACTAAGATGCTAAGCAAGCCCTATATTCTCCAAACTTCAATCTCTAAATTACTTTCATTAGTTTGTAAAATTATTCTTACTTCTCCTAAGAGATAGTTAAGTTTAAGAGCCTGGCTGGCCTTAGACTTACTGGTCTGGAGAAGATGGGCACCATGATGGGTATGAGTGTGCTCTGTGGGACTCTGAGGCAGGGAGGGCTGGGTCCATGTATGGGTCCCTCCTCCCTGCCTCTTACCCATGCCCTGTGTGTGCTCACTTTGGTTTTCTGGTCAAAGTTCTTGACCCAAAGGTCTGTCATGGTTACTCTTACATTAAACTGAGTGAAATGATGAACACATGGTCAACAGATCCCATAGGACAAGGGACTAATTGAGAAGAAAGAGTCCCATTTTTGAGGCAAGGACTATAGATCCTGGTGATCAATGGCTAATAGGAATCTATGTATGTGTTTTAAGAAAGTGACTGGAAAATGTGTCAATTCTGGAAGAGCTCCAGGAATGGTCCTCCTGATGACATTGCCACTGTTGACAGCTGGTAGGACAGTTGAACAGGTATCAGCATGGAACATCAGATGATCTAGGAGGTGGCCAGCACAAGGCCAGGCAGCCTCCTGAGACTCAGGGAATGTGACCTGCACAGAGAGACAGGGAGATGTGACCTCCAGCCACAGCATCCTGGTCAGCCTGAGGCTGAGAATCATGGGATCCAGTCCCTTCTTTCCTCACTGTGATGTCATAGTGCCACCACAATATGACAGATGCCATCCTGGCTGCTTAGCCAAGGTCTGATTATGGCCGTGGACTAGAATCAGGAGGCAAGAGGAGCAGGTTCAGGCTACTTGCAGCCCTAACCCCCTTACCCTGGGCCTGTGTGTGCTGAGGTCAGGAGATACAGCCACGTGTGTGGTAGGTGTGTCTGTGAAGCTCCAAGCTGCTCTGCCTACCTGCTCTCCTCCCAGCAGAACAGCCCAGCCAGGGGTGGGCTCTGTGGCCTTCACCTCGGGATCCTCCTGTGTGGATCTCAGACAGGTGGGGTTAGGGGAGCCCAGCAGTGAAAGAGCAGCCCCTGCCCATCAGGTGAGAACAGGTGGGCTCCAGGGAGAGCAGGAATGTTGGGGTGGGACCCTTAGGTGTGTGGTCACCACTGCTGGGGCGAACACACACACTCACACACACAGACACACACACATTCACACAGACACAGACACACCCAGACACATACACACCCACAGACACACACACACTCACACACATACACATTCACACATTCACAAACAGACACACACATACTCACACATAGTTACACAGACACACACTCACACACAGAGACACACATACATACTCACACACACATACACACACTCACATATGCACACACACTCACACACACTCACACACACACTCACAGACACATACTCATACACACACTTACACACACAAGCACACACTTATACACACAGACACACACTGACATGTAAACACACACAGAGACACACTCATACACACACAGAGACACACAGTCACACATACGCACACACTCACACACACCCCCACATACAAACACTCACAGAGACACACAGACACAAACACAGAAACAAACACACACACACTCACACACACACACAGACACACACGCAATTAGTGATACCTTCCTCTACAGGGCTCTCCCTGTGCTTTTCAGTCTGTGTCATTCTACTCTAGGGCAAGGTGAGACTCCCTCTCCTAACATCCATCCAAAGTGCTCCAAAGTCTGAAAATTTTAGATAGTTTCTGGGGGTTTTGAATTCTGGATGGGTATGCTCAGCTGGTAAAGTGAACTAAATGTTTCCAAAATATGAAAACCACTGAAATATGAAATCCTCCTGGTCCCCATGTGTCAGGTAAGGGACATGGAAAAGCAGAAAATTCCTGCAACACAGCATCAGTTTCCTAAATCTTTTTAGGGGGTCCCCTCATCTCAACATGTCTTCCACAGGAATTTAAACATCCACAGTCAGATCTCACCCTCTACTGCAGGCAGCAGCATGGACTTTTTCTCACTGGTTTTCCTCCAAACATACAAGATATATTAAGCGACTTTGTTCAAAAGACAGAACCCATGTCCTCTTGGTGCCCTGCACACTGTGGCACCTGAGATAAATGCTCAGCTAAACCTGGCCTTGACTGACCAGGACTCCTCAACTCAACTTCATAAAATGAGGCTCCTTGGTCTGGCACAGTGGTGCAGACCTGTAATCCCAGCAGCTCATGAGGCTGAGACAGGAGGATCCCAAGTTCAAAGCCAGTCTCAGCAAAAGTGAGGCACTATGCAAATCAGTGAGACCCACATCCTATTCAAAAGGTTCAGGCTGAACAGCATCATCAGCCTCATTAAGAGCTGTTCCAGTGCACAATCCCAGAAGCACTTGCTGCATGAGAATCAGCATCTTACACTGCTGAGTAGTTTGTATCCAGGAGATCTGAGAGTCTAACTCTGGGACACAATTATTTCAGATAGATTTTTTTTTTAATTTCCAATGCAGCTCTTTATGGAAATTTGCATCTAAAACCATAATGACAAAAAGCACATATTGGTCCTTTATATGTCGCTCTAGCAAAACATCTGAGTTAGCAAGTACTGTGAAAAGAGGTTGGTTTAACTGATAGTGATCAAGTCTGAGGGTCCAAGGCTGGGCAGTCCCACTGTCCTCTGGTGAGGCCCCTGGCCTGTATCACAGTGGTGTGAAAGTGGACAGGGAGCCAGCTGCAGGCTGCAGTGGCCAGGCCTTAGATGTGGCCTCATGACAATCCACTCTGCTGAGGACGCCCTCAGTGTGTGAGAGCAGCACTGTCCTTCCAGGGCAGCAGCTCCAGACCTGACCCTTTTCTACCAGGCCCCACCTCTTCAAGGACTAATCATCCCTCATTTGGCCCCCTGGAACCAAACCTCTAGCACCTGAGCACTTATGGGAAACCAATTAGGAACCTGAGCAACCCCCATTTTACCTTTCCATTATGATGTAATGAACTTGAAACATGTTAGCATTATTGCCCTTTAGCAGAGCATCAAGGGGACACGCGTTTCTCATCACTTCCATCAACTACTCGCCTGTCCTGCAGGTTTGAGTCCATGTGTGCTCCTGCACTCCTTCATGAGAATTCTGTGGATGTCCTGCATCATTCTTGTGCCACAATAAATGTCACACTTACACATCATGGTAAAGCACACAGTAAAATAATCACAGGGGGAGACCAGGAGGGCAGAGCAGCTGGATCAGGGGAGGAGAGGGAGCTGGTGGGAAAGGACTGGGCAGGAGATTGGGCACAGTATGTACTGTGCTTGTGACATCCAACCCCTCACTGCTGTGTGTTCTCAGAACTCACTGGCACCAGTAAATTTCAAGTCCCTTATTGTGGGAATGCTAGATTATATAACATTTTAACCTACCTATTTAATTAAAATAGTATTAAATTCAGTTTTAGGGGCTGGGGTTATGGCTCAGTGGTAGAGGGCTTGCCTTGCCCACATAAGGCACTGGGTTCAATCCTCAGCATCACATAAAAATAAATAAATTAAATAAAGGTATTGTGTCCCTATAGAAAGAAAAATATTTTTAAATATTCAGTTTTGATATAAACAGCAATCAAGTCATTAAGGAGTTAAGACAAATGTAAAGTATGTAATAATTGAATAAAAGTTTACAAAACATACAAGTTCTGGAAATTTCCCTGTATGCTCATAATATCAATTTTGGTGTAATCAGTCTTGAGAATCCTGAGAATTAAGAGTATAAACATGCAAGTGTCCCTTAGTGTTTGGGACACAGCAGTCCCTGGCTCCCTGCACCTGGCTTGTCCATGAATGGATCACCATTGAGTGGTGATAGGTTGTGGCTTAGAGAAGGGGGCCTGCTGTCCTCAGTGGCCTTTGGGCTCAGGATCCACCCTGACACCTGGTTTGGAGGAGCCCCTCTGGAGGATGGATCTCTAGTCTCACCAGGGACCCACTCTCAGCTCACACTGAAGAGACCTCCCTTTGGGCCCAGGCAGGAGCAGAGGGCTGTGTCTCTCCTCCTCATCACACAGAGGTGTATGTGCCACTGGGCTGCAGGGTCCTCAGAGCAGAGCCTGGGGCTGGAGTGACAGTGCCAACTCTTCACTCAGCACTCTGACCCTACCACAACCACACAGGCCCAGTTCCCAGTAGCCTCCCAGCTCCCAGGGGTCACACTTGGGCTTGGAGCTTTATGAACATAACTGACAGCCTCTGTCATCAGAGTTCAAACCACAAGGAACCCATGTGCCTAAGTCCCTTCTCTTTCAGTTGAGCCTGGTCACCCTAGAGACACACAGGACCCTCTCTACCAATATCCAGGAAAGTTAGTCTCACAAACCCTGATAAACCCTGGAAATGTGTGTCCAGGGGAGAGGGTTGATCCATGTCCACTGCTCAGGTTTCATGTCCACACAGAGCATGGTCAGCTGACCAGAGGATCTTGAGAGTCTGCCTTGGACTTAGAAATGCTGCCTGTTCTTTTCTTTCCATTGGCAATTTAGGAAAATAGTCCTGATCAACAAGGAATTTCTAAACTATTTTATTACATCATCAATTTCTGAGATAAAAATGATCAGAATGGAGGCTTTTAAATAGTTTATGTTCATTTAAAAATGGCAGCATTTCCTGAAACTTTATTCTATTAAAGATTACTTTGTGAAGACAACTTTTTCTAAACCTGATTTATTACTAATCAGATCCTACACATTTCTTTCTGCTCCTGGTTTTCCCATAACTCAGGTTTCCACAGTGGGAATGGGCACGTAAGTTTCCCAGGGCTGCTCAATAGGCACTGCACACCTGACTCAGAGGAGTTCACTCCCAGCTCTGGAGGCTCAAGTCTGGAGCCTAGGGGCAGCAGGCCAAGCTCTCTCTGCAGTTGAAGATGGGTCCCTTCCCTGCCCCTTCCAGGTTCTGCTGGCCCAGGACCTGCTTGCCTGGTAGCAGCTGAACCCCAGAGTCTGCCCAGAGTCCCTGTGCTCTCCTTCTGCCTGTGGGCTTCTTCTTGTGCCCCGTGTCCTCCTGTCATGTCAGAAGTGGTCTTCCATTGTCCCCTGTGCTCTAGGGTTACCTTTCCTTAACCACATACTCCAGCAGCCCTGCACCATGTCATGTCACATTGTGAGCTACTGAGAGATAGACTGTCACCAAGTTTGGGGGATGACACAATAAAACCATGAAGTGGAGTCAACTTAATTTCTCATTGGACACCCATTAGGACAGTTCTTTTAAAAAGAGCCATGACGTTGATAATTGTGCACACTCTCCTTGATGTTGGTTCTCTTCTCCATTATTTTCCATCTGTCACCAGCATGGCTGATTAGGAGGTCCATAGTTTCAGGAGGAGGACCCAGAATGACATGGTCTGAGATCACATAACAGATGGAACAACACGAAATTTAAAGAACGGAGCAAACCATGAGGGTGAATGAAATGTCAGCCAGGTAAACATGACATGTTAGATTCACACCCTCCCCAGATGTTTGTAGGCCAGTCTTATTTTTGCAGTGGAAATCAGGGTGAAGATCAAGGCCACTTCAGTTTCTCCTCCAACCTGTCTAACAGGTCCTATTGGGGTTTCCAAGAGCTTATACAGATCAAGCTCCAGGTTAAACTTGCTCTATAATCTATATGCTATTAAATTCCTTGGACTGTTTGTCATGAAACTGAGTGTATATAACCCCAAATTTAGTGGAACAGTGTGACTTATTCTTTCAATAGCTGCAGGATTCTGAATACAGGACAAAAGCAATTTGACACTGGCACCAATCTGCAAGAGGTGTGAAACTCCAGGTGACCTGACAGCCGAGGGTGCTGTTTTTTTGTCACTCATGTACTGTGTGTCCTTCTGAGCTGGGGACTCATGGCTGTGGCCACCCCACACACAGGCCAGAAGAGAGAGACAGATTCTCACCCAAGGCAAGGAAGGAACAGGACCCCTGAGAGGACTTGCTTCTACACAGTGAGAAGACTCCTGTGGGAAGATCTTTTCCCAAGAACCATTGGAAATTAAGAGTCAATTATTGATTTTAAATGTGAGAGAAAGACTTCTTTATCCCTGCCAGTTTCTTTTGACTTTTGCAAGGACCCAGGGAGACACCATTTCCAGCACTTGTTAATATGGTAACATGAGCCACCACAGGAGTCTTAAAAGGCTAAAGCAGGTGGGTTTGCAGGGAGGAACCTTCCTCTGTCAGTTCTAGTGGGTGCTGGGTGTTTTCCTTCTCCAGGTTACATGGGAAGAAGTAAAACAGCCTGGCCATTCACTCCCCAGACATTGCCCTGGACACACTGTCCACTTCTCATGTTGGGTGCTGTATTGGTGCTTTCTACTGAACTCACTGTGTCTTTGGCAAATATTTTTAACTTTCACCATCAGATCCTCTGCCCACTACTGCAGACAGCATGTATTTCATCTCCTTGGTTTCCCTCCAGTCACAGAAGACATATGATTTATTCAAAGTCAGTCCACCCCCCGCATTGGTTATTTTTCCCCAGCTAACCCACCAGGGGATTTGCATACTGCTCCCTCAGGAGGGCCTTCCTGCAATACTGACATAAAAACTCAGCTCTAACCTGCCCTTGACTTACCAGGACTCCTCAGCTCAGCTTCTCAAAATGAGACTCCCTGCTCAGCTCCTGAGGTTGCTGCTGCTCTAGATCTCTGGTGAGGACAGAGGGGATGGGGAGGAGAAGGGGGAGGGGTGAGCTCAGTGCTTCCTACATGTGAGCTCTGTACATGTCAGATATGTGGGTGTCACTGCATAGGATGGGGCATGTGATGTTCAGATCCATGAAAGGGAGGAAATTTCTAGAGGAAAACCAAGTCATCTACTGGTGAAGACTGGTTCATAGAAAGAGGAGAATGGTCTGATCAACCACTAGACAAGCACTGTACATGTAAAACTCTTATTTTATATAATATTCGATATTTCTGGATAGAAACCCAAACTTATATTCAAGAATGCACAAATAATTTAGTTGAGAAAGGAACAAAATAATTAAAATGTTTCATAATATTATGAATAAACTTTCATTTCTGTCATTATTTTAGGATCCAGTGGGGACACTGTGATGACCCAGAGTCCTCTCTCCCTGTCTATCACCCTTGGACAATCAGTCTCCATCTCTTGCAGGTCCAGTCAGAGCCTCCTACACAGTGATGGAAATACCTATTTGCACTGGGTTGTGCACAAGCCAGGCCAGGCTCCAAGGGGCCTAATATATCTTGTTTCCAACTGGTACCCTGGGGTCCCACACAGGTTCAGTGGCAGTGGGTCAGGGACAGATTTCACACTGAGAATCAACAGGGTGGAGGCTGAGGATTCTGGGGTGTATTACTGTGTGCAAAGTACACATGTTCCTCCCACAGTGGTGCAGCCCTGAATAAAAACCTCCCTGCCTGGGTGACCCAACTTCCACCTGTTCTGCTGGTCTGGGCAGCAGCTCAGCAGATTGACTGAGAGAAAGAAGCTGCAGCTAAGGGCTCTAGGCCAGGAGTGCCATGGCCACAGCTCAGTCACCTCCTGTTAAGATCCCACCAACTGCAAAAGCCCTGGAGTGGCACCAACAGAAGGGAGACCCTGGGTAATAGAGTTGGAGGGCTCCATGTTGAAATTAAGTCATCTGACGAGGCCCTAAGAGCCATGTATAAACACAGTGTTCTTCTGTCAAAACAAAGATGGGGAATATTTTCATTATGAATCTAACCTTTATTTTCCACAGTATTTTTAAGAAATAGGTCTTGAAAGCACTCATCCTGTTGTGTTAATGCATGCACAACAAAAAGATGCAAATGATGACATTAGTAACACCCAGGGGTGCTGAAGGGTAAGGGAGGGTCCTATTTCATTGAGATTGAAGTCAAATTGTCACCAGCTTTTGTTAAGGTGTTAGAAATTTAGTATGTTATAATTTACCGTGAATTAACAAAAATAGGGGGAAAAAACCTATCATATAAACAGAAAAAAATGGGAAAGGAATCAAAAGATTGTATTCCCAAAATAAACTAAAGAGAATGGTGGTTGTAGTGGAGGAGATTCAGGGATTAAAAAGGCAGGAGGAAGAGAGAAAGCACAGAAGAATGGCAAAGGGAAGCTCCTCCATGTCTGTAATTTTGCTGAATGTAAATAGGTGAACATCCAATCAAAATGTGTAGATTGGCAAAATGGATTGAAATTGTGTATGTACATGTTCATTTAGTAATCTCACCTTAGGTCTTAGAACAAGCAGAGCTTGATGGTAGAAACATGAAAAGACATCAGAAAAAGTAGTCATGCTATTATCAGAAATATAGAATTTTTTCAAATTTGATTGGCGAGACAAAAAATATATATACAGTGATAATGGGGTCTGTCTCCAAGGTGATAAATATTACAAACATACATGCACCAAAAATTAAGGCTCCAAAACACATCTAAAAGCAGGGACAGATTTGAGGGACAAACAGACAACAATACAGTAACAGAGGGGACTCAATTATTGTACTTTCAATAGTCCCTGGGACACCGATACAGAAGACAAGTCAGGAAACAGAGTCCTGTAGCCATGCCACCCACTTAACAGATGTATGTGAATTCTACCTACAATGGCTTGATGCATGATTGCTCAAGTGCACATGGAATGCTCTCCAAGATCCTGCATGTGTTAGGCCACAAAACAAGTCTCAATGACGTTATAAAGATTTAGAACATAGAACATGCATATTATCTCCTCTGATGACGACATATGAAGTTACAAGTTAACAGCCAAAAGTGAACAGGAAAATTCATAAATATGAGGAAAGATAATGCACTCATATAAGAACTGGCTCAAATGAAATACTTTAGTGAGCTCTTCATTTCTGGGACCAAAAGACCAGACATGAACATTGAGAGAAGGACATGTTTATTTTGGCTCATGGTTTTGGAGGTTCAGTGCATAGTCAACTGGCTCTATAGTCCTAGGGCCAATGTGAGACAGAAGGTCACAAAAGGGGATGTGGCAGAGAGAAGCAGGTCAGGTCATGTCAACAGGAGAGGGATGGGGAGAAAGAGGAAGGGACACAAGAAGGTCAATTCATCCAGGGCATGCCCCCAGTGGCCCACCCCCCTAGCCCTGCTCCACCTGCTTATACTTATCCCTGACACTGTCCATTCAAACTAAGATGGACTGATGATGTCACACTCTCCTAATCTGAATGGTTGACCCCTAAAGACGCCCAGGTTAACAGAGGCTTTTGGGAGACATTTCACATTCAAATCATAACAATCCACTCTTGACCTTGAAAAAAACTCATGTACAAATCACAATACAATGTGCATTGAGTCCATCTTTGAAATTCTCACATTCTTCACAATTTCAGCATTACCTTAAAGTCCAAGTTCAAAGTCTCTGAGACCCAAGGAAAAATCAGGGTGGTGAGCCCCTGTAAAAATCTAAAGCAAGTTACATATGTCCATCATCCAGTGGCTGAATGTCACCATTCCCATTTCAAAGGGGAGGAATATGACCACAGAAAGAAGGGATGGTGCCAAAGCTGGACTGCAAAATCGAGTTGGCAAACCCACCCTGCAGCCCCCTATCCAGCACCTGGCATGTGGCACAGTGAAGTTCTGTCCAAAGGGTTGACACAGGGCTCTGCCACCGTGGATTTGCTGGCTGCAGCCCCCAGGGCCTCTCTTCCCACTTGTCTCTGCTGGATTCAGAGTTTCCCTCAAGATGTCCCATGCTGTTGGCATCTCTCAGTACCAGGGTCTTCACTGAAATGCCACCTCCATTCTCACATCTCCACATTTTGTCTTCTCAAGGGCTGCTACAGGGATTCAGCCCTGATGCACCCTGTCTGGCCTTCAGGTCCTCCTTTGAATTCTCAATGGAACCTCATGACCCCCAACTCCTGCATCCTGCATTCCTGCAGAACCAGCTCCATGTGGATGATATTCATGCCTGCCACCATCTTGAGCTGTCACCAAGCTTCTTGAGACCAAGGATATACCATCCTCAGAGTGCCTGAGTGGCTTAGCACAGGAAACTCCTTCCTAGGAGCCCCCATGCAAGCAGGGTTTCCCATGGTCTCTTTTCAAAGGAAATTTAACTTTTACATCTTTAATGGTGTCATTGGTGTGGTCCTGCCAATTCCTGAGATGTCCCCAAGCCAGTTTTTCCATTGTTCATGTTCACAGCACTTGTCATCTCCCATGCTGAGCACCTGCTGTGCAGAGCAAACACCTGAGCCAGGAACCAAGCTCCTGACCCACCTAACCTGCAGGGCCTCACCACCACCATCCTCCTGCTCCTGTCCAAGATCATGGTTTTAGATAAAAATTCACCCCACCTGCTCCCTGAGAGGGTCTCAAGCTGTCCTGTGTGCATCTGATGTCTGGGACTCCTTTAAGGGCAGATGCAGTGTGGGAAGCCCTGTGTACTGGGGCTGCAGGGGCAGGTCCCTTCCCCTTGGAAGAAGGGCCAAGTGTGGCAGTGGTGGCTGGAGCCTGGGCACCCCTGGGGCACTCTGCACTGCTCCTCAGCTGCCCTGGCCCAACTGCTGAGCATGGAAGCTCTTCCTGGGAACCCTGGGAGACCCTCAGCAGCTCTGGAAGGTTTTTGCATGGGAAGAATGAGGCTGGGTTGGCCTCTCTAGACAAGGAACCCTCAGCCTCCCTCACCTTTGAAACTGACCCCTCAGGGTCTCTCAGGCCCCTTGTCTTCTCTGGCAAAACCCCAGCTTTTGCATATCCTGAGAGTTACTCACCTAGACGCCAGCTCCCTCAAGACCAATATGTTTTCTGAATCCCTGGTGTAGTGTGGTCTTCTGTACTTAACTAGTTGAACAACTTACTGAGGAGAGGACCATTTGAGTTTCCTACAGAATCTGCCTTAGTGATAGATGGAGGTGGATCACTTTCATCAATCTGGGATTCTACACCCCAGATCTTCCAAGTTGCTATGCCTCAATTCAGCCACTAGGTGGCAAACAACCCCACAAAGAACCCAGCCAAGGATCCTGACCTCAGAGGCCCTTGGAAAGCAGCAGAGATCCCTTCCCATGAGAGCCCTCAGGCTTGGGAATGTGCCCAGTGCCCAGGTGCATGACCGCTAGGGCTCTGTGCACAGTGAGCCAAGTCTCCTAACAGGCAAGTTTCTGGTGTTTTCTATTTTGCTTTATAATCTGTGATCATCACAACCTGAGAAGAATGTCCCTCCTCTGAGGACTCATGGAGTGGGGTCAGAATTAAGGGTCAGCACTGGGCCTGGATGAGTGAGAGGACAGGGCCACAGCTCTGAAGACGATGCAGCCATGTGTGCTGTGGGTGAGTTGTCCTCATGAATCACCATGAGGGGACAAAGCCCAATGCAGTCTCCACTGTAGTGTGGAACAGACACTGGGGACCTCACATGGAGGAGGGGAAGGAAGGGGGAGGGTGGGAGGAGAAGCTGCAATGTCAGTGCTGCCATCAGGCTGTCCCCAGGGTGCTAAGCAAAGTGTGGGTCACTACTCACTCCACAGCGTCTCAGGTGGCCTCAGTGCACCTGGAGCCTCCACAGGAAGCAACATTGCTAGAGAGGCAGCTCATCTGAGGAAGATCAACTGCTCTAGACATGGGAACAGCAGCTCTGAGCCTGGACTCTGGTGAACAGGCCTTCACTCCTGCGCTCCCGGCCCATTGCCCTGCAGAGTTGTTCCAGGTCCCAAGAAGATGGGCAGGAACACAAATCCTCACCAGGAGGCTGGAGTTCCAGGAAAGGTGAACGTGAAAGAGAAGTGGGACCCCACTCTCTTCACCCTCTGTGTGGGCTGAACCCAGGCCTGTGTCTGCAGGGCAGGGTCTCCACCTTGGAGCAGCATCCCCAGCCCTGTGTCTGTCTCCTTGAGAGACATTTGGATTGTTCTCAAGTATCCATAATTCAAACATGCCACAGTGGTCAGTGTTGAGCATATAGGTCTCAGCCCTGGACACCTCTGGAGGATGAGTTTGTGTGCAAATAACCCCTGGATCCAGAAAAACTCCCATTTGAATCCCATCAGCAGAGCATGCAAGATAAAGGCCATTCCACCAGGAACAACTGTCACCACCAGCAGGGGGTCACTCCCCAATGCTGGTCACCAACACAATTTTTCTTAAAATTCTGCCCTCAAATTCATGTCAAAAATAACATTTTATATTATTTGTTATTTTTATAATTTATAATGGATTTTCATATATTTATTATATATTTTAATTTTGCTTCTGTGATTTGTGCATTCCTGGTCATGACCCCTTTTCTTTGAATTGTTTATTTTTATTATTGATTTGAGGTGCTCTTTGTGAGCTATTGACACAGTCCTTTTTCTATATAATGAACTATGTCCAGTTAGGGCACTATTTGTGTTTACCTCTTTTTAGTGTATCTTAAAATGCTAAAATTTAACCTTTTAATATACTCTACTATCTGTATTTTTATTTTGGTACTGAGGATTGAACCTTATGGTTAACTACAGAGCCACATCCACAGCCCTTTTTATTTTTTATTTTGAGACAGGGCTTTGCTTGATTGAGGAGCCTGATCTTGAACTTCTGATCCTCCCACCTCAGACTTACATGCTGCTAGGATGACACGTGTACACCACTGCACTTGGCTTATTATCTGTATTTTTTCATTGATATTTTTAGTTGTAGGTGGACACAATACCTTTATTTTACTTTTATATGATGCTGAGAATCAAACCCATGCTCACACATGCTCAGCAAGCACTCTTCCACTGAGCCACAAAACTAGCATGTGTCATCTGTATGTTTAAAAATTGGTTATGCTGTTATTATCTACAGTTAACATAATACACATTTTACTTGATGCTATGAATTCAAATTAAAAATATGAGTTAATGATATGTTGATTTAGCAATTATATCTTACATGCAAACAGACAGTTTATCCATGTGTATGACATGTGCTCCTTATGTTTCTAATCATCATGGACTCTGGCTATGGCAAGACTTTGAGACAGAAGGTTTGTTCACCTTCCTCTTGGCTCAGCCCCCAGGACCAGTTAGCATGTGCTGAGCTCAGCTGCCCCACAGAACTAGGCCCAGGTCTGAGCTCCCTGGCTCCCCTGCCTGGCAGCTCATGCTCAGAGCTCTGCTTCCCCAGGCCCTCAGCCCCACTGCCCAGGAGAGCTTCTTACCCAGCCAGGGCAACAGCCCAGCCCTCAGGCAGTGACAGCCTGACTCAGCCCTGCAGGAGCCCCTGCTCCAGCCTCTCCCAGTGAATCCAGGGCCTGAGTCTGCTCTGCGTGTAAATACAGGGCCCCATTTCCACCATGATAAACCAAGATGGTCACCTGAAACCAGGGTCTGCAGGCACTGTGATCCTCAGGTCTGATTCACTGAGCACCTGTTCTTTCCTGCTGTGTGTGGTAAGGACAGAAGAGCCTCTTCCAGTCAAGGTCAGGAGCAGGGGTTAGAGGGACCTGACACCAGCTCAGAGATGAGACACAAGAGGGTAAAGGAACAGGCAGCTCTGGGCACAATCTTGACCCTTGTGATGAGGGAATGTGGAGGGATTCACTCTGCATTCATCCCTGGAGTGGCTGGGGACACGTGAAGCTTAGAGCCTCTGCAGGAGCCAGTGGCAGGGGCATAGCTCCCAGCAGGCCCAGGCCATGTGCTCTGTCTGCTTTCTTGTGAGCTGGACTCCTCTAGGGCTCAGGCTGTGCTAAGGCAGCTGCTGGAGCTGGAGGAAGAAGCAGAGGATTGGGAAGTCATCAGGTTCATGCCTCTAGTCAGCCCCCATGCTGATGGACCATGGGAATGTGATGAATTGGCAGCAAAGGGGCTGATATGGGGGTCCCCAAACCAAACCAGGGCCACTGAGTCCCTGGTATGAAAGACGTCCAGGGGGATCTCCAAGTGGCACACTAACCAAGTAAACTTGGTATTATCTTTGTGCTTTTGCAGGACCTTGCCTGATATAAATGTAGTTCTGCTCTAGAGCCATTCCAAATGCTTTTAAATAAAGCAAAGTTCTTCCAATGCATTTTTAATTTTAAAACATTATTTCACAATTACATAATTTCAAATGAAACCCAAGGTATACTCCCATCAGGAACATGCAAGAGCATATTAATAGCCTGAAGTTCTCTGTAACACTTCACTACATATTCTCTACAAGAACTTTCTCCTACATAATCCTCATTTTAGGTATGAAATACTTTGCTCAATCCAGATGTTAAGTCTTCTTCAAAATTGGAAAATTGTCCTGAAAATATCCTTAGTAACAAAATATTATCAGAGAGAAAAAGATTCTCTAAGAGGCAAATCTGAGCTACCCTGGTCTGACCTGGAACACATGGGGACACTTGGCCAGTGTTGAGGGACTGAGAAAAGCCAGCCCTGCAACTCAGCTCATGGCTGCTCAGCCTGCCCAGCCCTACTGATTTGCATGTGCCCACAGCACAGCTCACTGCCCTGAGGACTTCTTAAGAGGCTGCTTACACCCTGTGCAGGAGTCAGTCCCTGTCAGGACACAGCATGGCCATGAGGGCCCCTGCTCAGCTCCTGGGGCTCCTGCTGCTCTGCCTCCCAGGTAAGCGGAGAAAACATTGCACAAGTTCTCAGTCTTCCGGAAAAGTCTCTGGTGACATTATTAAATGTGTGTATATTTGTGTTTGTTTCCAATGTCAGGTATAAGATGTGACATCCAGATGACCCAGTCTCCATCCTCTCTGACTGCATCTCAAGGAGACAGCGTCACCATCACTTGCCAGGCAAGTGAGAATGTTTACAGCTATGTTGCCTGGTATCAGAAGAAACAAGAGCAAGCTCCTAAGCTACTCATCTATGCTGCAAGCAATTTGCAATCTGGGGTCCCCTCGAGGTTCAGTGGCAGTGGATATGGGACAGATTTCACTCTCACCATCAGCAGCCTGGAGACTGAAGATGTTGCCGCTTATTACTGTCAGCAGTGTTACAGTGCCCCACCCACAGTGACACAGGCCATGACAAAAACCTCCCAGGGAGGAGAAGTGTGAGGCTGGGCTGCCACAGCTGCTCCTCCTGCTGCCTCACTTGCTGAGGGCATTGCTCAGAGGCAGCCAAGCTTTGTGGGTCCTTGGGTGGTTTTGTTGAAGGGGGCCATTGAGGCTTAACAGTTGCTTCTCTGAGCAGCACCAGGTCTGGGGAGAAGCTTCTGCAGTGACCAGTGGCAAGGATTGATTGCAGCAGAAAACATGTCCAGTGCCCATGATGTTGATGTTATGGTAATGTGTGGAAAGAAAGCATGAATTTTTGGCCCTCCAATCACATGTACTATGAACGAAAGGGGGTGATGCTACATAGGAGGGAGAGTTCTGGGGAAGGGTGGCCCTTAGGAGAATTTTTTTTTTTTTTTGGTTATGGGTTGTGTGGGCTTGACATTCAGAAAAGTCCTGGTGATTCAGACACAGTGGGCAGGTGATGTCCACCTAGGGTTTTGTTCATGGTTTAAGCAAAGATTGAAGAATGTGGAAGATACTTTTTCTGTTTTTGTCCAGTAGCTGTTAACTGATGACTTCCCTCATCTTCCCGCTCCATCTTCTAGTCCTTTTAATTAAATTGATGACATCTCAAAATTTCCAATCAACACATCACAGATCATAATGGAAGAGGTCAACAAATGTGTCCCTCAACCAAAGAGAAACTGACTTGTTCGGACCTCAAGCATCGTGACTTTATGGTCCCTGCATTGCTACCTAGAGTGTTGAGAATCCTAATATCCTTAGTCTTCTGAGTTCCCGGGATCCCAACCCCTGGACAGGTAACATTTTAAAGGAAACTATATATCATTTAACCATAACCCTGCTGAGTGTCTGAAAATCACTTGTGACTGTTTTGTCTAAACAAGCACAATAGCAAAATGTGTTTCACATGTGCAAGAAAGTGTGTATTACTCTAAAATGACACTGCCAACAGAAAAAATCTCAGACAGAATCTCCAAACATGGCCACAAGTGTGCATCAGTGCACAGGAGGGATGGCAGACAGCCCTCCATGTTGTTCCTGGAAATCATGAGCCCAGACTAACCTGGGGTTATTGCTGTCACCACTTCACCACCCCCTGTGAGACTCACACTTTCCAGTGAGGAACCACATCACCTCCTCCCACTGCCTGTTGTTCTAGCAGACTCCATGTCCCTAGGGCCATGGGCTCCCAGGAAATGTTCAGAGAGAGCACTCAGTGGGTAATTGGTGAAAACCAGTACTTCTAACACATCCAGGGAGAAGCAGGATACAGCATGGCCATGAGGTCCCCTGCTCAGCTCCTGGGGCTCCTGCTGCTCTGCCTCCCAGGTAAGGGGAGAAAACACTGCACAAGTTCTCAGCCTTCCAGAAAATTCTCTTGTGACATTATTAAATGTGTGTATATTAAATGAACATTATTAAATGCAAACAACACTACAGATGAGGGGCAAAATGACACTACAGATGAGGTGTGTGGGTCTGAGCAGATGCCTTGCTGGGGAACTGCACTTGAAAGAGGGTCCTTATAGTGAAGGAATAGGAATGAGGATTAGGTCCCTGGAGATTGGTCTTGTCCTTGATGGGCATCAGGGTGAGAGGATCAAGATGCTCCTCACTCAGCTAGGAGGAATTGCAGGCCCCTAAGGCCAGGGTTAAAGCTTTGAGACCTGCAGACCAGATTCACATTGCTCCCAACCACAGTGTACTTAGAGCTTCAAGATGGACAGACTCTGGGTTCCCAGCTCTTCAGGATGGTGGGAAGAATGTCTTAGTGACTAAGGGAACAAAGATAAAAAGCATATTTAATCAGATCCATATCAATGATGCTATTCAGAAAATAATGGACAGGCTGTGGTGTTGCACCTCTGAAGTGCAGCAACTTGGGAGCCTGTGGCAGGAGGACTGCAAGATCAACACCCGCCTCAGCAACCTAGTGAAGATCTAGCAACTTAGCAAGATACTGTCTCAAAATTA
>NW_026000020.1:10452176-10516735 GCF_001458135.2 Marmota marmota marmota
AAAGAAAGAAAGAAAGAAAGAAAGAAAGAAAGAAAGAAAGAAAGAAAGAAAGAAAGAAAGAAAGAAAATGTGAAAGGTTTAACTCTTCCATGAGTATTGTCCAGTCTGAGCCTCAAACCTTATTCAAATAACTCAGGTCCTGAGCCCTCTTCCTATGGGCCATGTCCACAGGTCCACCTGCCCCACTCACCCCAGCCCAGGCTTCTCTCTCAGGTTTCCTCCAACCATGGCTTCCCTCAAGCTTGACCAGCTTTCACCCTAATAAAGTCAGAAGTAGTTTTTGTCCCCTTTTTCAATGCTGTTACCACAAGACCTGGCAAGAACAATCAGAGGAGGACAGGTTTATTTGGGGGCTCACTGTTCAGAGTCTCAGTCAATAGACAGCCATTGACACTACCCTGGGCCCCTGGTGAATCAGAACATCCTGGTGGAAGGGGGAGGTGGAAGAGTATGATTTAGAAAGTGGCACCAGGTACCAAGTGAATGACACTACAGATGAGGGGCAAAATATAGCACTCAGAGCCATGCCCCCAAAGACAGCCTTCTCTGTCCACACCCTGCCTGCCTGGAGTAACCACCAAGCTAATCTCCATTGGGAGATTAATGTACTGAGTAGGAGATCAGGTGAAGACTCTCCTAATTCAATTATTTACCTCTAGATAGCCTTGCATTGTCTCACAAATGAGTTTTAGAGGACATCTGAATTTCACATCATAAAATTATGCTCCTGTTCCCAAAAGATCGTGCCCATCTGACAGTGTGAAACATACTTTGTCCTCCGTGAGTCCCCCTAGTCTTAAGAGGTCCAGGATTGCACAAAGTCTAAATTAAGGCATACTCTCAGTGTAAGCCCCTGTAAAAATCAAAAGCATGTTACATATATCTAACATAGAAAGGCACAGAATAAACATACCAATTTCAAAATAAAAAAAGAGAGAGGAGAGAAAAAGTAAGAAAAATTAAGGGCCTACAAAGAATGGATGGGACCAAAAAATCCAGTTGGGAAAACAAGCCCTGTGGCTCCTCATCCTGCCTCTGGGGCAATGGCATTGAGATGCTCCCTCCAAAGAGCTTGGTCAGCTCTCCACCTATGGCTTTGTGGGTGGCAACACACAGGACTTGTCTCTTGGATTGTTTCTGCTCTATCCCTGAAGCTTTCCTCAGCACATGGTCTGTGCTTCGGGTTTTTCTCAGTTTCGGAAATCTCCACTGCAGCATCTGCCTCCTTCCACAGTTCCATGCAGTGCCCTCTCTCAGGGGCAAGTCCTCCAGGGACTCCAAAATTTAGGCACTTTGTCTGGCCACCCAAGAATCCCTGTGAAATCTGGGTGGCAGCATCCACAAACCCCTAACTTTAGAATCCTTCATTCCTGAAAAACCAGCACCACGTTGTTGACACCAAGATGTGTCACCATCTTGAACAGTAACCCAGGGTCCAGGGACCACATCTGCCTCAGCCTCTGAGTGTGTGGGTAGGTGAGCATGGAGAAACTGCTTCCTTCACACCTAGCCCCAGTCAAATTAATCTGACTTGTATATTCCCGCAAAAGGTTTTACAGAAATATGTTTGTTAGATTCTCACTAATATCATGTTTATTCCATTATCCAACATGTCATTTAGAAAAAAAAAAAAAAGGTTTCAATCCAGGACAACAATGCCTTATATATGAAAATAACCTATTTTACACTGTTGGCTTATTCCAAGTTGAAGATTTCAATTTTTAATCTAACTGTATTTCACAAAGAAAACAAATTTCAAAGATGGCTATAGCTCATCTTCAGATTGCACTTCTACACCTGTGCAAAAGAGTGAAAACACATACATCCAAGGTTGTATGCATGTCACCTGCACAGTCCCCTGAGTGTGTCCTGCATCTGCCATCCACTTTCCTGAGCAGGACACTCACCAGGCCCTGAGGTGCAGCAGCCCACAGCACCAGCCCCCAGGGAGGGCAGCCTACAGGTGCAGCAGGAGTAGCTGCAGAGCCCAGGGGATGCTGGACACCAGGCTGGGCTCAAGGGGGACAGGGCAGAGCCTTGGAGGAGGCCAGGCAGGCCTGCTCCAAAGCATGGACACTTGTGTGCAAAATCTGTCCAGGGCATGGCCACGATGCCCACAGAGACACTTTGTCACTCCTTGCTGAGGGCTCAGGCCTAAGAGGACTTCCAGGTAAGGGCCATCTTGTGCTCTGCAAAACAGACACTAAGGTACTGTGCTGCCCTCCTGATTGCCAGGATGGTAGTAAAATCCCTCCCAAACTTCCTGCACCCTGACACCACCTACTGTCTCCTGATCCACCAGGGCAATTCCTCCTGCTTTTGTCCAGTGATGTCCCTCTCACTGTACATCAAAAACATGGAGAGAGGACTCACTTCTGGTAAAGTGAGAACACACAAGGTCTCACTCATGTTAGTCTTTCTTTCTGTGTCCCAGGAGACAATCCCTTACTAACTCAGCAAGAGTATTACCAGGGTCCAGCCTGGCACCATAAGGACCAGGCCTGGCTGCTGAGCTCCTGCTGCCTCCTGCTGCCCTCTGCACACCCTGCCTGCCTGGGAGGGCTTTGGGGCAGGGACATAGGTCATTCTGGCCACCAGCAGCCACACTTCCTTCAAGGAACACGAACTTCTTCCTGTCAACACTAGGGGACAAACCTCCACTCAGATGCTCCTTGTGCACAGGGCTGCTGACAGTCTGAGGACACTCAGAGAAGCAGGTTGGGGACAGCTGTGAAGTCATACCCTCCCTCCCCCTCCCATCCCTTCTCTCTGGCTCCTGGCTCCTCCACTGTCTCTCCTCTGCCCTCCTTCCTGGGTCTTCTCTGTCCTGTCCCCTTCTACTCTGAGTTCATACCTGTCACTTCTCACTCCCCACATGGCTATCCTCATATGGGTCACAACCCTGTTCTCCTGCACATCTTGGCCCTTGGCCTGCCTCTGACTCCATCCCTTGCATTCTCATGGGAGAGTCAAAGGTGGTGCCTGTGGTCTCTAGAGACCAGAAAGGAGAGCAGCAGATGTTCAGGGCTGTACATGTGTCTGCCAAGGTCCACTGTGAGCAGAGTCCTTGCATCATGTCAGCTGTGACCTGCCAGAATCACCTCTCTTTGTCCAGTCAGAGGGGTGGCCAGCAGCTGCCGTGGATGGGTTTGTCCTGTGGACATGCAGTCACTGAGCAAGCTGTTCTGCCCTATGTGGGGGAAGGCAGCAGAAGGAGCTGCCCTTGGCAACTCTGGACACAGAACTTCTGTCCCCTTGGAGTCAAGAACAACTGCTCATCTGTGTGACATCTGCTCCTATCTGTAACCATAGCCCCGTGGGTCACCCAGTGTCATGAGGAATGGGAAGGTCACTGTTCCAGGCAGCAGGAGGACCCTGTGAAGATCCTGAACTTCATGGTGCTTATTCTCAGTCCTAAGAGTGGAGAGGCAACCATGGGTTTAAGCAAGAGATGCCAGCTTTACCTGCCCAGGCTCAGGGTGTCTGAACTTAGAGTCCCATGGGCAGGATGGCACACACCTGTAGTTCTGGATACCTTGAGACTGAGGGCACCCCAGAAAAACTATAGAAACACTGTATATAAATAAAATGAAACTGATTTGGGTGTAGCTCATTTCTGGCCTACCATGTAAGAAACTCTGGGTAGATTACCAGAACCAACAAAGTAACAAAGAAAAAATAATAATAAAAATAAAAATAAAACCACACATTAAACCAAAAGTCATGATATATCTATGAGCTGACATATACTCATACTAGAGATGCAGTGTAAATACAGACATATCCACATAATTTATCTCCTAAATATTATATACGTGGCATATAATATTCCTTTCATTCATTTCTAAGCAAATTGGACTCTGGCTGAGATGAGGCTCTGGTGAGTCTTTGCTGACCCTCACAGCTCAGGGGGCTGAATGTGTCCTGTGGCCCCAGGGAACCATGTTCCCCCAAGCAAATCTGAGCTGCCCTGGTCTGACCAGGGCCATCTGGGCACACTGAGCCTGTTGATTGACCAGGAAGAACCTGCCTTGCAGCTGTGCCCAGCCTGCCCAGCCCTGCTGATTTGCATGTGCCCACAGCACTGCCCACTGCCCTGAGGACTTCTTAAGAGACTGCTCACACCATGTGCAGCAGTCAGTCCCAGTCAGGGCACAGCAAGTCTATGAGGGCCCCTGCTCAGTTCCTGGGTCTCCTGCTGCTCTGCCTCCCAGATAAGGAGGGACAGTACTGGGGATTTACTAATCACAGTGTGGTCAGTGCTGCCTGGCTACTCAGGAAAGTCCTCTTGGAACATTATTACTTACAAGGATATTTATTTTTATGTTTCCAATGGCAGGTGTGAGATGTGACATCATGATGACTCAGTCTACATCCTCTTTACCTGTGTCTCATGGAGACAGAGTCAGCCTCACCTTCAGGGCCAGTCAGGGTATTGTCAGTAATTTAAACTGGTACCAGCATAAACCAGGGCAAGCTCCTAATCTCCTCATCTATCTTGCAACCAATTTGCAATCTGGGGTCCTCTCGATGTTCAGGGGCAGTGGATCTGAGCCAGATTTTACTCTCACATTCAGCAGCCAGGAACCTGAAGATTTTGTCATTTATTACTGTCAACAAGATAGCAGTTACCCTCCCACAGTAATATAGGCAATAAAAAAACCTCCTAGAAGCAGAAGTGTGAGGCTGGGCTGCCCCACCTGCTCCTCCTCCTCTCTCCACCTGCTGAGGGCACTGCTCAGAGGCACCAGGGTCCCAGGGCCACAGGGAGAGTTTGTGGAAGGATCCATGAGGCTCCTCTGCACCCTGACACTTCCCTTCAGCTTATTTCCAGCAGATGACCATGATAACAGCCTCAATGATTTGTTACAGGATAGAATTCAGACTTCAAGGGACTCTAATGGCAATAATTGGTGTCATGAAGCAAAGACAGGCCTCTCCATGTATTCCACATAGGAATATATTAAGACTTTGACTTTCAATGTAGTTTAAGTTGCCAGTAACACTGGGTGAGGTACAGACTTCTCCTGTGTCGCCCCCCTGCTCCCACAGCCCCTCCACCCCCACCCCCAGACTCTGTTGCTTCTGTTCCAATTCATCAACCTCTGCACAAGTCTACAGGTCACACCAGGGTCACTTTATGTATTCTATGGAAGTAGACAAGTGGACAGTGATGTGTGTTCAACAGTGTGGCCTGGCACAGTGCAGGTCCCACCCTCACACTGTCTGAGCTCCAGCTTGTCCTCAACCCTTTCTCTGCTGCAGACCTTCATGATTTCCCTTCCCTGTAGTTTCACCTGGGATGAGTGACACCTGTCTGGCACTCACAGCATGGAAGATGTTCAGCCTGGCCGGTCACCCTTACTGCTGTGTACACAGACCTCCTCCAGGGTTTTCCATTACAGCATAGATAGTTGTTTTCTTTCCTTTGATATTTTTTTCAAATTTTAATTCAAACTTGGTATTAAATCCAGACACACACTACCACTCAGCTACATTCACAGTCATATTTGTATTTATCTCTCTATCTATGTATCTATCTGTCTCTCTATTTATTTATTTATTTTTTGAGACAGGATCTCTGTAAGTTTTGGGGTCCTTGCTAGGTTGCATGGACATCAACCCTGAGTCTTTGGCCTGTGGACCTGGAACTGCACCTGCTGTCTGTCCTCTCTTGGGCTAAGAGACCTGGAGACCTGGACTGGGAATGCACCTGGTCTATCTCCTTCTAAGGTTTGTGGCCTCTTGGACTGAGATCCAAACAGAGATGATCAAGGCAATGCTGTTCACAACCTCTTTTGACAGATGACCGGGCCTTGGAAGAAACAAAGTGGGTGCATTAGCAACAATTCCCTTTGGAACAGGTATGGCCAGATATTTAAAAATGGGTCAGAATTTAAAATAAGTACTTTCCAAATAAATTATCATTTAAAGGTCATTACTGAGCATCAACTGCCAATAATTAGCATGAACAAACAAAGATTCTACATAGTCATCTACTCCCCCATTTAGGCTCATGAACCAATGTCTTGGAGGTCCCTCCCTGGACTCCTACAATATCAGTCTATTTTCACCCAGTTCATGTGACTGCTGGCACTGAAGGCAGCCAACTCACCAAGAGGGCTGGACACTGTTGATCCCCATTATTCTATCCACACCATGAGATCCAACTGACACTCGACATTCATCTGACCACAGAGGACCTAGCTGACACTCGAAGGCTGGGGAGGTTCCTCTTTTGTGCCTTTGCTTTCAGTCTTATGTCAGCCAGAAACATGTGGAGAGCTCCTGAGAGCTTTCATGGGTGCTATAATTCTTACATAATACACCATTCAACAAGCAACTCATTTACAGTAAAATAATCAACCTAGTGCACTTGACCATAATATTATCATAAATGCAGGTGCAGTGGTGTTAACAGAAGAGAAACCCACACAAATCAAGCTATACTGGCCCTGGGCCCCGTGGAGTTGATTCCCTGTCCTTCCTGGTGTGGAGAAGGCTCAGAGGCACTGACCCTGTGTGGTTCTGTTTCTCTCAACATAGAATATTAGCTCTTCAGAATCGCAGGGCCATCCCTACCCTCTCTATTGTGCCCATGGAACACCTTGGAAACTTGTGTCTACTCACTTTGGTTTTCTGGTCAAAGTTCTTGACCCAAAGTTCCATTAAACTGAGTGAAATGATGAACACATGGTCGTCAGATCCCACAGGACATGGAACTAATTATGAAGAAAAGGTTCCATTTTTGAGGCAAGGACTATAGACCCTGGTGATCAATGGCTAATTGGAATCTATCTCCGCATTTTAAGAAAGTGGCTAGAAAATGTGTCAATTCTGGAAGAGCTTCAGGAATGGTTCTCCTGATGACATTGCCACTGGTGACAGCTGGTAGGACAGTTGAACAGGTGTCATGAAGCTTCAGTTGATGCAGGAGGTGGCCAGCACAGATACAGGCAGCGTCATGGGGCACAGGGAATGTGATCTGCACAGAGAGACAGGGAGATGTGACCTCCAGCTACAGCCTCCTGGTCAGCCTGAAGCTGAGAATCATGGGATCCATTCCCTTCCTTCCTCACTGTGATGTCATAGTATCACCTGGATATGACAGAGGCCATCCTGGCTGCTTAAGCCAAGGTCTGATCATGGCCGTGGACCAGGATAGCGAGTCAGGAGGAGCAGGTTCAGGCTACTTGCAGCCCCAACACCCTCACCCATGGGCCTGTGTGTGCGGAGATCAGGAGACACCGCCATGCGAGTGGCAGGTGTGTCTGTGAAGCTCCAAGATGTTCTGCCCACATGCTCTCCTCCCAGCAGCAGAGCACCAGCCAGGGATGGGCTCTGAAGCCTTCACCTCAGGATCCTCCTGCATTGATCTCAGACAGGTGGGGTTAGGGGAGCCCAATAGTGAAATAGCAGCCCCTGCCCATCAGGTGAGAGCAGGTGGGCTCCAGGGAGAGAAGGCCTGCTGGGGGTGGGGCCCTTAGGTGTTGATCACCACTGCTGGGGCACACAGACCTAGACATACTCACACACAGACACAGACACAGACACACATGCATAGACACACACTCACATTCACAGACACACACATATACACACACACATACACACACACTCACACACACAGACATGCACACACTCACACAGAGACACACACTGACACAGACACAAACACACTGACATACTCACATACGCACACACAGACACACAGACACACACATTCACACACACACATACACACATAACAAACACATACACAGACATACACACACAGACACACACACACACAGACATACACACAGACAGACATGCACACACCCATATACACACACACTCACACAGACACACACACTCACACACAGTCACACTCACAGACACTCACACAGACTTATACACATTCATACAGGCAGACATACACACACCCACAGACACACAAACACACTCACACACAGATACACACACTCACAATCATAGACACACATACTACACATACTTACACACATACACACACTCACACACAGACACACAGAGGCACACACACACTCTCACACACACAGAAACACACACTCACACAAATATACACACACTCACACACAGTCACACACACATTCACACCCATAGACACACACAGATAGACATACACACACGCACCCACCCCCCCCACACACAGACACACACACTCACAGATACACATACTTCACATACTGGCACACACACACATACACACACACTCACACACACACATACACTTACACACACACACATACACATTTAGTGACACCTTCCTTTACAGGGCACCCCCTGTGCTTTTCAGTCTGTGTCACTCTACTATAGGGAAAGCTGAGCACCACCTCTTCAAACATTCAAAATCCAAAGTTCTCCACAATATGAGACATTGGGTGGTTCCAGGGGGGTTGGAATTGGAGATGGGGATGCTCAGCTGGTAAAGTGACTCAAAGTTTCTAAAATATGAAAACCACTGAAATATGAAACCCTCCTAGTACCCCACATGTCAGGTAAGGGACATGAAAAAACAAAGAGTTACTGCAACACAGGGGGTCCCATCATCTCAACATGTCTTTCACACGGATTTAAACTTCCACTGTCAGATCTCGACTTCTACTGCAGGCAGCAGCAAGGACTTTTTCCTCACTCTTTTTTTCTCCAAACCTACAAGATATTTTAAGTGACTTTGTTCAAAGGAGAGAACCCATGTCCTCTTGGTGTCCTGCACACCTTGGCATCTGAGATGAAGTCTGAGAAAAGAGCTCAGTTAAATTTGGCCTTGACTGACGAGGACTACTCAACTCAACTTCATAAAATGAGGGTCCCTGGTCTGGCACAGTGGTGCAGGCCTGTGGTCCCAGCAGGTCACGAGGCTGAGACAGGAGGATCACGAGTTCAAATTCAGCCTCAGC
Organism: Marmota marmota marmota; assembly: GCF_001458135.2. NCBI lineage: Eukaryota > Metazoa > Chordata > Mammalia > Rodentia > Sciuridae > Marmota > Marmota marmota. The sequence continues at coordinate 10,461,098 of NW_026000020.1, forward strand.
AACAGCAAGACAATAAGTAATTCAGTGAGACCCTGTCTCTAAATAAAACACAAAACAGGGCTGGGATGTGGCTCAGTGGTCAAGTGCCCCTGAGTTCAAACCAAATACCCTCTAAAAAAATGTTAAGCTCTTTTCTCAGCTCCTGGGGCTGCTGATCCCCTGGATCCTTGGTGAGGACAGAGTGGATGAGGAAGGAGAAGAGGAGGAGGTTGAGCTCTGTGGCCCCACTGCCCCCCATGTTTACCCTTTCTTTGTGCTACAAATGTGAGTTTTTGCTCCAGGATGGACATGTAGGGTTGTGATGGATAAAACTGATGAAGATTTATGAGGTAAACAATCTTGGTACTAGTGGACACTGGGAGATATAAAGAGAGGGTTCTGCAGGTGAGTTTGGGAGACACTGTACCTAGCAATTCTATATTCCAATAGAATGTGGGTATTTTTTGAACATGAACCAATTTTAGTCCCCTCCAGTGCCACACACACACATACACACACCCACAAACACACACAGACACACACACACACACACACACACCTCACAGTAGCCTGAGATTAAGGTTGGGAGAGAAATCATGAACATGGCTCATAACGGTAGCATAACCTTTCATTTCTCTCTCATTTGAGGACACACAGGTGCTACTGTGATGACCCAGGCTCCTCCCTCTTGCCTCTCACCCATCCACCTCCTGTAGGTCCATGCAGAGCCTTCTGCAGACAGATGGATACATTGATTCTTGCAGAAGGAAGGAGATTCTGTGTCACTTCTGATCTTTTGGGCTTCCAATTGTCTCTGGGTCTCAGGCAACTTCAGTGGCAGAGGGTCACGGACACATTTCATGCTGGACCTCAGGAGAGTGGAGGCTGAGAAGGCTGGTGTTATTGCTTTGTGCAAGTTATAAAATTTAAGTATAAAAAATTAAGAAATAAAACCCCACAAACTTCCCTGCTGGGTGGACCAGCTGCCACATGTGCTGCTTGTCAGGGAAGAAGCACTGCAGATTCTGTCTGTTGAAGAGAAAGATCCTGGGATCTCAGAGGCACAGAGTGTATTCAAGGACTCTGGACCATGTACCTAGCTTAGAGCTCAAGCTCTTTTTAAGACCTCATCAGAGGGTCAGGGCAGGAGCAGAAGGCAGGGTGAAGAGTCTTCTGCCAGGGCCATGTCAGAGTGCTAGGGACACTCAAGATGTTGTAGGGGAACATAAGAAATGATGAACTTCAGCTCCCCTAAAAGGCCCAATCTGTCTCAGGAGTTGTAGGTCTCCTTTTCATTTCCTCCAAGGCTTCTGAGTGCGAGAAGCTTGAGTGTAAAGTGGTTATTTTATGTTATTTTCTTCTGTGCTTAGTGCAGTGATTCTGATGGTCTGCTGAGGCCTGCTAAATCCTAAGTGAAACTGGAAGTTCATTTTGTAAACTGAATATAATGTACGGGTTCCAAATTTTATACTGAGTTTTAAACATCTAGATCTAGAGACAGCAAAAACCTGTATCCTACATGGACACAAATGGTGAAAATAAAGAAAATCCTAAAGAAATGATGATAGTTGAAGCTGAGCTCACATGACTGACAGCGAGGGGCTCTATATTGCAGGGTAAGTGCAGGGCCATGATGCTTCATTTCATCTGTTTCAAACTGTGTTCTACTAACTACAGTGATCCATGAACAAGTGTTTTCATATTGTATAACAGAAATTTTAAAAAATGAACTAAATGAACAAATTATCCTACTTTGAAAAATATACTATGCTTAAAGTTTAGACTTAAAACTTAATATATTCTATCAAGAATATAACTAGAGTTAAAATGAGTAATTTGTTAGTACAATGTAAAGAAACTATTTCAGAGCAGTTATAAAACTCAATCCTTCAAATTGAAAAGAATGGCCTCATTAAATATTTTTTTTTAATTTAAATCAATTTTGTCAATAAACAGCTTTTTTAAATTGATGACAGGGTCAGAGTAACACTATTTAAATAAGGATTTCTGGGATTTTTTTTCCCTATTGAAACATAAAAATAAAATAAAATTAAAAACTGAAAACTAAATGGGAAACCTGATAAAAATTCTGATTACACTCCAAATTCTTCTGAAACATAAAAATGAAAGTCTTGTCAAGGAAAGACCACTTGAGTTACAGCAGGAATCACCTGGACCTTTGTACACTTTTCCCTACCCCATCCGTGCAGGAAGAGGCAGGATAGAGAACAAGGGCCCAATTCTCTGATCCCTCCAGTGGCCCAGGAGGAACAGAGCAGCACTTACTTGTGACTTTCTACCTCATCTGTAGACTGCCTGTTTGACTGCTCTCTCTATCACATGACTCTGAACACAGATAGAGACAAGTACAGGGCTCAGAGCTCAGGTGAAGGAACTGAGGACAGCAGTGGTGGGTGCCACTGTGTGTGACCACTGCATGAAGGAAAAGGGATCAGAAAACACACAGCAAACCCAGGCCTAAAGAAGCTTTCATGGGACCCTCAGTATAACCAGCTCATTTCTAAACAGCCATGGATTCTGGGGAAATTGGTAGAGGAAGCACATACTCAGGCACCTACATGCCCAGGAATGATCAAAGCCTTTACCCAAGCAGACCCCAGGCCTCAGATCATCAGTGAAGTGGTTCCACATCAGAATTGAAAGACTGAACAGGTGAATGTTTAATTCAAAGTCTGCAGTTCAACACAAGATGGCAAGGCACACAAAGAAACAGGGAAACATAAGCCACTCAAAGGACCAAAAATCTTTAGAAGCCATCCCAGCAGAAAAAGACCTCAGAGTGACAGGACATCACCTTTCCAATGTCTGCCTTATAGAGGCAGCTTGGAGGCTGAGGATGTCACTGTCCATCACTAATGCCATGGCATGGGGCAGACTGTGTGCCTGTCAATTAGCATCCTGGTGGCAGAAGAAATTGTGCTGATATTGCTTTTAGAACTGTGCTGTCTCAAGTGGAGCACACTAGCCACAGTGACTCTATAAACTTAGATTCAGTTAATTTTTTAAATTTTTTTATTAGTTACTTAGAATATTACAATGATCTTGACATATCATACATTTGATTCAAGTGGGGTATGAATTCTTTTTTTTTTCCACGTGTACAGATTGCAGTATCACATTGGTTTTACAGCCACGTTTATACATACAGTCATATTAGTGTCTATTCTATTCTGCTACCCTTCCTATTCCCCCCTCCCCTCCCTTCACCTCCCATCACCTCTCTCTACCCACTCTATGACACTTCTCTCTCTCTCTGTCTTTTTTTTCTTCCTCACACCATCTTATATGTAATTTTGCATAATAATGAGGTTCTCCTTCCATCTTCTGTGCGATTTCCCTTCTCTCTCCCATACCCATGCATCTCTCATCCCTATTTAATGGTAATATTCTTCTCATGCTCTTCCTCCCTGCTCTGTTTTGAGTTGCCCCCTTATATCAAAGAAGACATTCAGCACTTGCTCCTTAGGGATTGGCTAGCTTCACTCAGCATAATCTACTGTAATACCATCCATTTCCCAGCAAATGCCATGATTTTGTTATTTTTTAGAGCTGAGTAATATTACATTGTGTATAAATTCCACATTTTTTTATCCATTCATCTATTGAAGGACATCTGGGTTGGGTCCACAGTCTAGCTATTGTGAATTGTGCTGCTATGAACATTGATGTAGCTGTGTCCCTGTAATATGCTCTTTTAAGGTCTTTTGGGAATAGTCTGAGAAGGGGAATAGCTGGGTCAAATGTTGGTTCCATTCCCAGCTTTCTAAGGAATCTCCATACTGCTTTAAATTTTACAATGAACATTTCCTTTGCACTTGGTTCTTTCCCATGCTTCATCTCACAGGCCATGTGTGGCTAACGGCTGCCACAGGGGACAGCTCAGATATAGATCTCTTCATCATAGCAGGAGATTCTATTGGTCAATGTTGGTCTAAAAGATTCACAAGGTTTTTCATGGAGCTGCAGCTCAGAACACAAACCTCCCAGCCACTGGGCACAAGCCTGTCCTTCCTCATCTGTTATAGCTGCTGTGGTCCAGAATCTACTCTGGAAGGATTCTGGGATGGTAGGAATGGGGCTGCATGGACAGATCTAGTCCAGGAGAACAGGGTTCCAGCCACCTCTGACAGTATGCCCTGCAGCTCTCAGGAGCCTTTGTAAATACACACCTGTGGCATCTCACTGGATCAGTGTCCAGCACATACATCCTAGGGCTATTTTATTTTCTGAACATGAAATTATCTGTTTGTCTTGTGCTCTCAAGTTGGTGTCTGCATCAGAGGAGGGATCATTTTCTGTTTTCTACAGAATCCTACTGGTGATGAAAGGAATAGAAATATCTTCATCAGGAAAAGAGACTCCAGGAAGCTTCCTTGGGACCAAATTCTGACCCTGTGAGGTGCAATAACAATATGCAACCAGTAGGTGTCAAAAGAGTCCACAATTTGCAAAGAGAAGCTTGCTCTTGGAAATAGTAGGTAAGTAATAGAGTGATACTGTCCCTTACCTACAGAAAGATCCCCAGGCTTGAAAGGGGGGCTCTGTGTGGCCAGGAGCATGTGGAGCACTTGCCTGGGGGCTGAGGTGTGGACAAACTTCTCTGTGTTGGTGCTCTGTGACTGGATGCGCAGCCCTGCCTTTGCACCCCTCTACCTAGTTACTAAGGCCACTTCTTTAGTATTAGTAAAACTGCCCCCATTCATATGTTGATGCCTCACTTCATTGTTGTTGTGTTTGCAGAAGTGGTCTACAAAAAGGGATGGAGGTTAAAAAAGGTGATCCAGATGAGGCCAATCCCACAGGAACTGTGTTCTGAATAGACATCCAGGGAGCTCTCTGTCCAGGGAGTTCTCTCCATCCCTCTCAGGCCACAAGGAGAAGCCTGTGAGGACAAGAAGGGAGCCCTAGGAAGAGAGCCTACAACAGAAGGGTCATCTGCTGACCCTTGACTTTGGATCTTCAGGCTGAAGAGAATTGAGAAGACACACCTTTACTATCTGAGCCACTGAGACCAGGGAGATGTGTCTCCCTATGACAGTCCCTGAAGATTACTTCAGAATCTCGACATTCCCCAAGCAGGAGCAGCCTCAGGACCAACCTCATGCACATGGACCTGCCGGACTCCTCTCTCTCCTGCTCCTCTGACTTGTGAGGAAGGAGGACCCTCATACTTAGTGTGTAACATGTGATGTTTCTTTGCACATGATGTTGTCCACATGTTTTGTCTCTGATCACAGTCACAGCACATGGAGTAAACACGTGCTTGCTGTTGATAGTTGAGGGTCTTCATGTTACTTCTGATTAAAGTCTAGTGAATCCTAAAGTGGACCATGTCTCTAGCTTCCCTCCTTCTGTCATAGAAGAGAGGATCTCTGTCCTCTCTAGGGCCTGCCTGAGGGCCAACAGGGTCCCATTCTGGCAGCAGCACAAACCAGGCCTGGCTCCCAGCTCCTGCTGGCTCTCGCTGCCCTGGTCATGGTGCCTGGTACATCTGGTCAGATGCCACTCTGCCAGCAGCTGTGCTGTTTTCAGGGCATGTGCCTCCTCTGTTATCTCTAAGGCATCAATCTCACACCACATGCTGCTTCACTAGGAGGCTGCTGAGGGTCTCAGGCCATCCCAGGAGGCAGGCTCGGGACAGCTCTGACACCCCCCTTCTATGCCCCTCTCTCCATGTGGCTCTGGGCAAATGATCCTCCCTGTGGATGTCCCTCATCTGTGAATGGAACACTAAAGATTCCAAGGTTGCCTGCAGCTGGACCATACCACAGACCATGAGATATACACACAAATTGGAGAAAATCACAGGGCTATTTTATGCACCCTTGAATATATTAGAATGAAGATACTATGTAAGATATTCCTAGTCAGTTTTCATTCTTAACTAAAAGTCCTCAGGGTCACCTGATTCTCTGTATCCTGCCCCTGCTCTAGGCCAAGCCTCCTCCTGGGCACCACTAAGGCCTATGTAAACCCATTGCAACTCAGAAGCATCTCTCAAGGACCTGAGTGCCTTTGCCATGAGTGGAATCATCAAAGGAACAGGAGCCATGTCCCCAAGACTCCGTGGGAGGCAGAATCCTGGCTTTGGCCATGCCAGCCACAGTCACTGACCTCCCCATGATTCTTTGCTCTCTGCCTCTCCTGAGCATCAACATGTCCCGGCCTCCTAATCATTCCAATCAGAGTGGAGTTAAGCCCTCTTCCCTACTGCTGCCATTCTAAATAACTGTCTCATTTCTAGCTGTTTTGTGATGTTTTATAGAACATACCCTGGGACACACCTAGAAGTCTGACCTAAGGTTGACTCTGAGCCTGAAAGAACCAAAATCCTCAAACCAACAGAACTTTTGACACAGGACTGTAAGTTCAGCCCCCTAAAATCAAGAGCTGGGGTGCTGATCATGAAATCAGAACACAGAAAAAAGTAATAAAAACTTTCAAAGATACAACTGCATCCAATTAAGACTACCCAGGACATCATGGACTCCCCATTGCCCTTAGAAGCCCACTTCACTGGCCAGAAGGGGATGTAGGTGTAAGCTGTCCTCCTGTCTCCATGTGGGTTGATCTGCAGTGAAGTCCTTCCCTGTGCTACAACCCCAGGCCATGGTGTGCACATGCCTGTCTTCTCCACCTGTGGGGCAGCGAGCTCTGGCTTGATATCATACACACTGTGGGCAGATGTGCATTTGTTCCACCAGAGAAGCCTCTTTCTATCCACTATGTGCAGCATTAGAAAGTCAATGAGATACAAATGACCTCAGCCCCTTCAGTCTGGGTTTTCTAAGCCCTGTTTGTGTCAGCTGATTAGGGCTGTCATAACACAGTATCAAAAAGCTGTTGCCTTAAAACAGCAGAGAGTCACTTGGGGTTTTGGAGTATGGAAGGCTGGGTCTCTTTCAATGGGACAGGCCCAGGGCACTAGTGGCAAGTCTCCTGCACCAGCCCGCACTCTCTTCACTTTCTGAAGGCTACATCTCCCTGGCTGAGGCCACATCACTGCATTGATTATATCCCTGTTTACATGGCCTCCCCTCTTCCATGTTAGATCTCCTGCTCTCTTATGAGAAAACCCTCAGGGCCCATCTCATTAATTCTGGATCATCTTCCCGTATGAATATCCTCCATCAAGTCTGCCAGGCTTGTTCCATATGAGGCAGGCCAGCATAGGGGAGGACCTGCACTGGTGACCCCACACTCAGATACCTGAATGGTGAAGAACCAACTCTCCATTTTCTCACACCACTCCTGCACCCTCAGCTTCTGTCCTTCATTGTCACCAGAAACCTCACTTCACCAAGGGTCTCTGCACCATGGAGGGGCTCACATAGGAAGAGTTGCTGAAAGACTTGCCCTGCCACCATTTCCATGCAGAGGACAGACACAACCAGGATGGCCCTTCACCATGTGGGAGATGTGGTCCTTACAGAGGAGAGTCCTGGGTTGTTTCTACCTGGACCTTGGATTGTCTTCAAGGCTGAGAGGCCCTCAGGACTCAGGCAGGGAGCAGGTGACCCCTGGCTAAAATGGGACCAACTTCATGGGTGGCACATATGTTGTGTCACTACAGTTCCAAAGTATAAAAAGACTACAATATTGGCAGTATTTTTCTTACTTAATTTCTTGATGTAATTTGAAATGCTTTCAGTGTTGAATTTGAATCAGATTTCTAGTCCCATGTTATCTCATCAGATGGGGGAAATCTTTCATATAGCAATATAATATCCAAAGGTTCTTGTCTGGAACTCAAAAATCTAGCACTTGTCCACCCGTCCCTCCTGAGCCATCAGCTATTCTAGGGATGGTTAAAGACCCATGCCCCCACTTAGTTTTTCCTTTATTCCACTCAAGGTAAAGTTCAGGGACTCACTGGTTTCTATCCTCACAGAGTCTAGTGATGAAGAAGGTCAGTGGGCCAACTCCTCCTGGGACACCTAGTTGCTGGGCTTCTGTCAGCTTGGCATCTACTTGAAGAAGCCGCAGAGCGGCCCCTCACTGTCATGGCAGCGGAGTGCACAGGGACCTCTCTGCAGGTGTCCAGCTAGCTCTGGGTGACCTCACTCTATCTTTTGGAGAGGAGCCTGGGAACTGGCAGCACCTTTGTCCCACTCAGTGCAGCTTCCAAGGGGCCAGAGGCTCATGCATCCCCTGGCTACCTCCATAAAGCGGCAGGTGGAGAGAATCTGCCAGCCCTGGGGGATCCTGGAGAGTAGCTCTGCTCAGGCCATCAGGTATGCAAATGAACTCCATGGCCAGCTGTGTCTATTTAACTTCTGGACATGAGTGCCAATTCCAGAGCAGGTAGACTTATAATAGGTGCCCAGCCCCCTTGCCTTGTCCTTGGGTCCAGAGCAGCAGGTTCTTTGGACACTGTAGGATGAGCCTCCTGGTCCAGCTTCTCTGCCTCCTGGTGCTGGGGTTTCAGGGTAAGCACAGTCAGGTGGAGGACATTGAGCTGGGAATTCAGCTGTAGACCTAGAGATACTGTTTGCCAGTGTGCTTTGAAAATGGTGGTGTAATATGGTGAGTTGTTTTCACTACTGGGCACCTCTGGCTGAGCCCCAGGGTGACAGAGAGGTAGAGACAGGGAGCTTTGAACCTGTCTTGGGCCTCTCTGAGGAGGGGGGGCACTGTTTTTCTAACAATCCTTTGAGAGAGGTAACTCTTAGTGCACCCTGGATGCTGTGTCCTTGCAGGCTACAGGGGGAAGATCACCCTGACTCAGTCCCCAGAGACCCTGGCAGCCTCTCAAGGTGACTTTGTCTCTATCACCTGTAGAAGCAGCATGGCAGTAGGTACCTCCATGGCATGGTACTGACAGAGACCCCAGGAGGCTCCCAGGCTGCTCATCTTTGGGGCATCTGCCAGGGCTGCTGGGACCCCTTCCTGGATCTGGGCATGTGGCTCTGGTTTTGACTTCTCCCTGTCCATCCATGGAGTGGAAGCTGAAGATGCTGGGGTGTGTTACTGACAGCAGCACTTCAGCAAGACTCTCACAGTGATGGAGCCCAAGCAAAAATGTGCCCTGTGTGCTCCAGACCCTGCTCTGGTGCAGACACCTGCTCCCTGCAGGAGGCGCAGCCTGAGATGTGTGAAGAGCCCTTGCTGCAGCTCTGCAGGTTCTCAGAGCTGTGCTTTCTGACCTGCTGAAGCAGGGGCAGGGGACAGTGTGCAACTCACATCCCACACCAGGGGAGAGGTGCTGAGGGATTTATGGATGAAGGCTTCCATCATCAATCACTGCATAATTGAGCCCCTGACCCTCAGACTGAATGATGGTTCATTTCTTCCTGAGAGTCTGTGGCCTGGTGGTGGGTCCTCTGCAGTGGTGCTTGACTGCTGCATGCAGCTGTCCACAGCAGGTCACCTGGGCTGGAGCCTCATGCTGGCCTCATTTACCTGCTCACAGTTGGAGTTGCTTTCAGCCAGGGTTCCTGGGTTCTCCTCTTAATGACAGGCCAATTGGAGGAGTTGTGGGTGACTTCAAACTCTTTTTGTTTGTTTTATTTTGTTTGCTGTCAATGTTCCTGAGCTCTTCTGCCCAGTACCAGAGACAGAGAACTCCTCCCCAAAAGAAGGAGCCTGCTCACAGTCCTTGCCTAGCTCCCTGCTGTGCCATGGCCAGGCTGCCTACAGGTGTGGTGGTGGTGTGGCTGTGGGCTGGGTGCTTCTCCTGCAGGTGGCCTCTGTCTCTCCAGTGGACAGCCTCAGTTTTCACATTCCAAGGGTAGAAGGTGGTTGGTGCTGCAGGGTCAGCCCTGGGTTCTTAGGCAGTACAGCCTTCACACATTCTACAGTCAAACAAGTCCAGAGTTTGGGAGTTTTCCTGCCTCTTCAATTTTTGGTACTTTAAAAATTCTGAATACTATATTGGGGGGAGGTGTATGGGGAATGGAACTCAGGAGCACTCAACAACTAAGCCACATCCCCAGCCCTGTTTTATATTTTATTTAGAGACAGGGTCTCACTGAGTTGCCTGCCTCACTTTTACTGAGGCTGGCTTAAAACTTATGATCCCCCTGCCTCACCCTCTAGAGCAGCTGAGATTACAGGCATGCACCTCTGTGATGGGCAAGAATTATCAGTATTATTTAAATATTTGAGGGGCTGGGTATGTAGCTGTGTAGTATAACACTTGTCGGCATGCAAGAGGCCCCAAGTTCATTCCCAAGAGTGCAATATTTTAAATATTTCATAAAATCAACAGTGAAGCCATCAAATTCTGTGATATTCCTTAACAGTTGATTTTATTTCCTCCTTCTTTTCTTTCCTTCCTAAGTTTTAGGAATGGACTATGGGCCTGTCATCACTAGGCAAGATCTCTGCCACTGAGCTACACCCCAGCCCTTGAGGGGAGTCTCTCGATTACTGACTTCATCTCCTTCTTTATATTGCTGTATTCCGATTGTCTGTTTCTCCATGACTTAGTCTTGTTGGTTGTTTCTGTCAAGGAATTTATCCATTTTTTCTAGGTTATTCTATTTACAGGCAGAAAACTGTTCATTCTATTCTCTTACAATCTTTTGAATGGCTATTACTAGATCTAAATTTTCTTTTATTTCTAATTTCATTTGAAACTCTTTTTAATTTAATGTAGTCAACAATCTGCCAATTATATGTATCTTTTCCTAAAACCAATATTTAGTTTTGCTTCTTTTCTATTGTTGTTCTCATCTCTGTTTTATTCTGATGTTTGTAACGTCTGTTCTTCATGGTAACATAGGTCTTAGCTGGTCCATCTGTTCCTCCACCCCTGGGTGTAAAGCCAGCTGTTTGGATATCTCTCCTTTTTCAATGAAGGCAGCTACTGCTGTAAACCTTCCTCTTTGGACAGCCTTTGATCCATCCCATAGGCTCGGGTGTGTTGTTAGTATTCTCATTTGTCTCAGAACAAAAACTTTTATTTCATTTCTTCTTTGACCATGTTGTTCTTAAGGACCATATTTAAAATCTGTACCCATTTGTGAATTTGGTAAAATTCTTCTGTACTGAATTTTCGTTGTATAGCATTGTGTCAGGAGAAGACTCTTGGTGATTTCAATCTTCTTAAGTAACCATGACGTGTTTAATGGTCTAACTTATGCTCAGGAGAATGGTCCATGTTTGATTGAAAAGAATGTGTGTTCTGTTGCTGTTGGAAATGAGGTCTGGAATATGTCCATTGGGTCCATTTGTCTATAATGGTGGTTCCTGTATATTCACTGCTTAAAGTAGAGGACCCATGTGCTCTGGTATGATTGTATCACTGTCTTCATTTCCCTGTGGGTTTATTAATGTTTGTTTTCTATAATTAGGTGTTGCAATTTTGGGTGCATATACACTCATAATCCCAGCTTCTTGATGAACTGGCTCCAGTGTCCTTTGTAATGAACTTTCCCTTCATTCCCTGTTCAATTTGTGCTGAAGTCTAGTTTACCTGCTGTGACTACAGTGATCCTTGCTCTCTTCTGGTTTCTGAAGACTGCTTTCTGAGAAGAGTAGCTATTGGAAAGTGCATTTTAACCAAAATAATGATGATCCTCAAGAGCTCCAGTGACTTCAGGTTGAATAAATTGGGGTAACTGAACATAATAATGGGTTACAGTACAAAAGCCCAACCATATTGATAGATGATGTAAAATACTTGTTAATTTTTAAATGTATTAGTAATTTTTAGTTAAGAAATATCTCAGTGTACTTGGAGGAAGGAGAATCAGAAGGCGGAGTGACCACAGAGTTTCACTGTGAGGACAGAAAGAGAGTGCCATTAATGAGCATCCAAGAACCCTCTCAGGCAAAGAAAACACATCCTAAAGCATGACAGTGCTATCAGAGAAATGGTTAAAAAATGATATAGAAAACAAGATAAAGTTTAAAACAAAATCCATTAGTCTCCCATACAAGGGATCACACTGGCCATGAAATATGCTCCAGTAATGTGGGTCTTTTCTGGTGCACAGCGCCCCCAAGACGTATGCTATAGATTTCTCCAAGAAATCCCCCTGCCCAGGGCACCTAACATCTCTTCTAAGCCACATGCCAACACAGAGCCATTTTTTGTCATTTCTAGAAGATGATATTCCATGGGGTTTTTGGGAAAAGATCACATGGTCATATTAAAGATTAAATCATGATATCAAGTAGCTTCTTTTGTTTAATTTTTCTTAAAAGGATGATGCCTCATTTTAACTACAAAATCTTACACCCTCAGTACAAGTAAGAACCAGAATAATTAGGGAAGTTTTTCTCTCATAAGGCCAAGAATAAACTCCTCTGAGACTGTGTGTGGGCACCAGCAGGAAGTAGCCCCCAGAACTCTGCAGCTGCCAGGCAGGTTCTGCTCAGCCATTACTGATCTGCATGTTTCCCCAGAGCCCATTTTGCTTCTCAAAGTCCCTGTGAACAGGCCTCTTGGTGACCATGGGCAGCAGGAGCCTCACGCAGGGCCCGTCTACCAATGGGAGACCTGGCTGCACTCTTCTGCCTTCTGCTACTCTAACATACAGGTGAGGGGGGAGCACAGGGGACAGCCTGAGCTGATGAAGTTCTCTCCTCCTAGTGTGAGATGTTCCCAGGATTGTTTGCATATCTGGCCCACATTTCTCTGAGGTTAGGGGACCAGTACAGCCAGATCTACTATAGGAAATGGAGTGGGACACATTTTATTACAGGAATGCTGTTTCTTCCTTCCCAGCTTCCAGTGGACCCTGGTGCTGATGCAGTCAGCAGATTTTCTGACTGTGTTTCCAGGAGAGAGCACCTCCATCACCTGCACTGCCAATGAGAGCAGCAGTCACTCTCTAACCTGGTACCAGCAGAGACCAAGCCAGTCTCCCAAGATTCTCATCTTTGAAGCTGATAAGTGATGATCTGGTGTTGCAGATGGCTTTGCTGGGGTACAGTCTCAGACAAAATTCACTCTCAAAATCAGCAGGGTAGAGGCTGAGGATGCTGCCAGCTCTGACTGCCAGCAGGACTCTGCAGTCCCTCCCACACAGTCACAGCCCCCTGCACACACCTTCTTCCCAGGGATGGTACAGGGAGTCACATGGTGTCACTAGCTGCCCTCTGCCATGGGGCATACTTAGAGGCACAGGGTCTGGTGGGAAGCACTGGCCAGGCTCATGGTAAAGGACTGAAAGGGATTTAGACTTCGGAAAGTAGGCCATTCCACCGCCAACACCATGAGGGACACTGACCAGCAGCGCACATTCCACAGCCAGTGGCCAGGGACTGAGATTTGGAGATTGCTGGGTGTTGAAAACACACTAAGGGCTCACGTGTCTAGTGTGACTGGCCTCCAGTAATCCTGTACAGATGTGGCTTTGGAGGTTCTCAGAGCTCAGCTTGCTTCCTGTGTTTGTAGGAGGAGATGGAAACTGACTCTGAGGCTCTGGCTCTGTAACTCCCACTCATGCCTTCATTTAAAGCCAGATGCAATTAAATCCAGAAAAGCACACATGTTGCCAGTAAGTGAGTGTAAAGTGACCAGCTTGGTGAACATGAACTTCATGCACCCCCTTAGCCACTGCCCTTTGGGGGATACAGGTGTCCCAGACCCTCACAGGCCCTCCTGCTCCTCCCACTCTCTCACCCACCTCCACTTCCCATCAACACAGGTTAGATCTCCTGGAACTTCCTGTCAGTGGACCTCCTGGACATTCCCTTTGGCATCTTGCTCCTTTTTATCAACAGTTTCTTGAAATTCACCTGGGTGGTGGACAAGGTTGCAATTGGATCCCTTTCACTGAGGATAGTTCCCTATTATATATGAACATGTCAATCATTCTTTATGTTAGTGATTTGGCTTTGTTCTAACACTGTTGGCAATTGTTTAGTGTTTCCATTACTCCACTGTTGCAGTGCAGTTTGAAATCAGGAAGTGGGATCTGGAAAGACATTGCTTCCAGGTTCTTCTTCTTTCTTGAGATTCCTTCGGCTCTTTAGGGTCTGTTGTGACTCCACACAAATTTACACTAAAAATACCTTTGGGCTTTGGATAAGGATTGTGTTGAATCTCTATATCAAATGGTGTAGTTTGGGCATCTTTCAATTCACCAACATGGGATATCCACTTATGAATGATCTTTTTTATATTTTTTATTTGTAGATAAACACAATATCTTTTTTTACTTGTTTATATGGTTCTGAGAATTGAACCCCATGCCTCGAACGTGTGAGGGAGTGCAAGGGAGGGGCTCTGCCACTGAGCTTCAGTTATTTTTGTCTTTGTTAATTTCTTTAATGAGCTGTAATTAAGTCTAATGCATCAATGTTCTCCTTTGATGGTTCTATACACATGTTTTCTGTTTAAAACATTATCTGCTTTAGGCTGGACGTCATCCTCAGCTTTCCCTAGGAGCTGCATTAATTTAGGTCTTACCTGTGGACTCTGATGCTCTGTTAATTCACAGGTTTATTGGTAAAATATGTGTGAGAACTTTTTTCTAAAGTTCATTTAATTTATTTTCATATCCAATTGCTCTTTGCAAATTTTTGAAAAAAATGAAAAGAAATTTTTATATCCCTCTTTACTACTTTGTTAGAAATCAGATGACACTGTACATGTGGGTCCTTATGTACTCTCAGGTTTAGTTGTTGTTGTTTTTGGATATCCACTGTAGTTGTCCCTAGAGTGCACTCTTATTGAAGATCTATAAGCCATTTTTTTCTTTCTTTCTTTTTTATCCTGCTGTGCTGGGGAACAAACCCAGGCACCCTATATTCTTGGAAAATGTTCTTAAATGTTCTATCACTGAGCTATATTCCTAATAATAGGTTTCAAAATAGAAGATTATTAATATTTTTCTCCTTTAAATTTTCTTTGGTCCTACCAGGTACTTTAAATTTCTTCATAAATTCTATCATAGGTTCATCAATTTCAATGAATCATTTGTAGATTTTGATTGGAATGCAGTGTGTATGTGTGTTTGTGTGTGTGTGTGTGTGTGTGTGTCTAAATTTGGGGTTAAATGCAATCTTAATATCATCAAGTTTTCTACTTTATGAATATGGTAAAGACTTTATTTATACAAATCTTCTTTAATCCATAACATGTACAATGAACATGTAGTTCATTGCTTGCCTAGCATATACTGAAAATGAGTCCAGAGATTTTGTAAAATTGTTACATGTAGATATTTTTACTTAGATATTTAAGAATATGTACAAATTTTGTTATTAGTATATAAATATATATATATATATATATATATTTTTTTCTTTCAAAATGTATGTCTTTTATATCATTGTGGAATTTGGTAGGACCTCCAGTGTCATGAAAGTGAAAAAAATGGACACTTTAAAAATCAATCTAAAGGATAGATATTAAATATTTACTCACTGATCACAATGTTAGTTGACACCTTATTAGGAGTGTAAACAGAGCCTTCCACAATTGTTAAGGGAGCACCTGAGTGTCTGTTGATAGGTGTGTTGTGCTTCCCCATGACTCTATAAAATTTGGGGGTTAGGAGAGCCTTAGCCTAGTTAGTGGGTAAACTCATGTGTGTGGATTGAACGGTGGCAACTGTAGGTAGATAAGGTGTGTAGCTGTTTTACCAACAGCTCTTCCTTGTAGTTGTAGCTTCAATCTAAACAGTTTATGCCTTCCAACAGCATCTAACACAGAACCCATGGAGCTCTGGATTTGGTTGTTGTGGTCTCCGTGGTGGCAATGCTCATCATCATAAGAAGAAGACTAATTCAGCAGGGACCTACTGCTCCTGTTTCCCGGTTTCTAGATCAGGTTCCTGAGATTGTATATAAATAAAATGAAACTGATTTGGATGTAGTTCATTGCTGGCCTAGCATGTGAGAGACTCTGTGTAGATGACCAGAACTGACAAAGTAACAAAAACAACCTTAAAATCACACATTAAACCAAAAGTCAATACATATCTATGTGCAGACATATACTCATACTAGAGATGCAGAGTAAACACAGATAGATCCACATAATTTATCTCCTTCATATTCTATATGTAGCATATAATATTCCTTTCATTCATTTCTAAGCAAATTGGACTCTGGCTTAGATGAGCCTCTGGGGGTCTTTGCTGATCCTCCTCTCAGGTCCAGCAGGGTCTCTGCCCAGAACACTGGGCTCAGCACAGAGTGCAGCCACCCCTCATGGCCAGGCCTAGCACTGACTCCTGGTCTCTGAAACTCCCCTGGCCATGGTCTCTCAGCTTGGCTCAGCCCCAGGGTGTGGAGCACCTTCCTTCCCTGGATCTGCTGCCCAATAGCCTGAGGTAGGGCCTCTGCTTCCCCAGGTCCTCAGCCCCAATGCCCAAGAGAGCTAAGTCCCCACAGCCCAGTGCCAGAGCCTGCAGCTCCAGGGCAGCCCCTCCTGAGCTCAGCCTGGCTGAGCCCCTGCCCATATACAGCTATGGGCCAGGCTAAATGGGCAATGACCACACAGACTCCATTTTACCCTGAGACTCCACCTTCTGTAAGAAGTGCTTCTCCCATGGGAACCCTGCCTCTGTGCCCATCCACAGGAGCTGGCACAGCAGTTTGGCAGCACAAAATTGCAATTTTTATACAATGTAAAGTTCTCTCTGTGGTCCCCATGATTCCTGGGCCATGCATCCTGTCAGAGAATGGTCCTCTAGAT
Organism: Marmota marmota marmota; assembly: GCF_001458135.2. Taxonomy (NCBI): domain Eukaryota; kingdom Metazoa; phylum Chordata; class Mammalia; order Rodentia; family Sciuridae; genus Marmota; species Marmota marmota. The sequence continues at coordinate 10,477,698 of NW_026000020.1, forward strand.
GTTGGTGACCATTCTTTAACCTGTGCTCAACTAGAGTGATTTTGACCCACTTCCCTGCTGCTTATGATTTTAGATCCTGTGATGTTTGCTTGTGATTTTGAATCAGCAACAGCAACTTGTGATTAATGTGCTGCCATTTTTTCCTTATGGTATAAAAAGGACTCAAACCCCTGGAGTAGGTCCAAGGGTGTAGACTTGCCGCCTGCCCCCTGGCCCACCAGCTCATGAATAAATGTCCTGTCTCCTGCTTTAAGATCAATGGGGTGATTTATTGCAATCTCACCATGACACTACTACCCAAGCAAAGTCCTTCCTTCCTCTAAAGCTCAGTACACATTCCCACAATTGTCCACCTGCAGGTTGTCACTTCCTAAGGAGAAACTTGACCTAAATGTACTTTTCCCAGCTCCACAGCAAAGATTTCATTGTAGTCTCTCATCCCTAAGGAACTTAGCAAAAGCACAAGGATATTTAAAATAGGGTGAAACTTTTAAAACTCCCCCTTTTCCTTTAATTTACTGCTCACCAGCTCCATCCTGCTGTTTGTGGTAGGAACAGGTGAGCCCTCCCAGACCAGCAGGAGGAAGTATTAGGGGACAACTGATCATTCCAGAAATGATATGCAAGGGAGGGAGGGAGGGGATGGGGATCTGACTCAGAGGTAAAGAAAACTGTGCCTCATGCACCAGGCCTTGGGTTCAGTCATCCACACCAAAGGGAGGAAGAAAGGACTGAAAGAATGAGAGATATATAAAAAGGAAGGAAGAAACAGAAAAGTAAGAAAGGTTGCTGGTAACTCTAAGAAGAGCAAAAGTGAAGAACTTGGTTCTGTTTTATTCCTGAAATTTTGCTAGAGGACCTGATGCAGGTCACGATGTGAAGAGACAATGCAGCCTTCTTGAAGACATGAGGCATTACTAAGAATTAAAATGCCCTGTGGTAATACTGGAAAAACAGAGATATGTAAGAATTAAGAATATTTGCTTTTTTTACCAAGATGTTGCACCAGTCCTATATTCTCTAATATTCTATAGTACTTTCACTTGTTTGTAAAACTATACTTCTCCTAAAGGACAGTTAAGAGGAAGAGCCTGGCTGACCTTAGACCTGATGGTCTGGAAAAGATGGGCATCATGATGGGTATGAGTGTGCTCTGTGGGATTCTGAGGCAGGGAAGGCTGGGTCCATGGGTGGGTCCCTCCTTACCCATGATGTGCCAGTTTCCAAAACCCCAAACACCTCAGTGAGTTTATATTTCTTCCTCTCTTTCTGCCTTTATTTCGGTTTTTACTTCCAAAGCATAAAATATCCCCTTGCATCTTTTATGTCCCCTCTTCCTCCAAGGGTCACCAACACAGAACTCTGCTTAAGACACAAGGATAGCCTGTCCTAAACCAGAAAGTGACTACAGATTACCCCTCACACCTCAGGGGGCTGGCTGTGTCCTATGGCCCAAGGGAACCATGTTCCTCCAAGCAAATCTGAGCTGCCCTGTTCTGACCTGGGACAACTGGACACACTGAGCCTGTGTCAATTGACCAAAAGGAGCCTCTCTGCAGCTGCACCCAGCCTGCCCAGCTCTGCTGATTTGCATGTGCCCACAGCACAGCCCAATGCCCTGAGGACTTCTTAAGAGGCTGCTCACACCCTGTGCAGGAGTCAGATCCCATCAGGACACAGCATGGCCATGAGGGCCCCTGCTCAGCTCCTGGGGCTCTTGCTGCTCTGCCTCCCATGTAAGGGGGGACAGCACTGGGGATTTAGTAATCACAGTGTGGTCAGTGCTGCCTGGCTACTCAGGAAAGTCCTCTTGTTACATCACTACTTACAAGGATATTTCTTTTTATGTTTCCAATGGCAGGTGTCAGATGTGACATCACGATGACCCAGTCTCCATCCACCTCGCCTGTGTCGTGGAGACAGAGTCACCCTCACCTGCAGGGCTAGTCAGGGCATTAGCAATTATTTACACTGGTATCAGCAGAAACCATGTCAAGCTCCTAAGCTCCTCATCAATGGTGCATCCAATCTGCAACCTGGAGTCCCCTCAAGGTTCAGTGGCAGTGGATCTGGGACAGATTTCACTCTCACCATCAGCAGCCTGGAGCCTGAAGATGTTGCCAATTATTACTGTCAACAGTATAGCAGTTACCCTCCCACAGTGACACAGACCATGACAAAAACCTTCCAGGGAGCAGAAGTGTGAGGCTGGGCTGCCCCAGCTGCCTCCTGCTGCCTCCACCTGCTGAGGGCATTGCTCAGAGGCAGCCAGTCCTTGAGCACTACAAGGAGGGCCAGTCAGAAGATCAGGGGGGGCGCCTGGGCACCCTGAAACTTCAGCTCAGACCCAGCAGGCAATGAGCTCACTGTATGATAGAGAAAATAATTTAAGACCTGAAGAAACTGAATTAGGCAGTATCAGAGGTTGTGCAGCAAAGATAGGCCTCTCCATGTATTCCACATGGGAATATTTTAGACTTTATTTTTTAGAATAGTGTAGGTATCCACGAAAATTGGGGTGAAGTACAGGGTTCTCCTGTGTCCCCGCTGCTCCCATAGCCCCTCCATCACCACACCCAGACTCTGTTGCTTTTGTTCCAATTCATTAACCTCTGCCTATGTCTACAGGTCACACCAGGGTCACTTTATGCATTCTGTGGAAATAGACAAGTGGACAGTGATGTGTGTCCAACAGTGTGGCCTGGCACAGTGCAGGTCCCACCCTCACACTGTCTGAGCTCCACCTGCTCCTCACCCCCCTCTCTGCTGCAGACCTTCATGATTTTCCATCCTGTAGTTTCACCTGGGCTGAGTGACACATGCCTGGCACTCAAAGCATGAACGATGTTCAGACTGGCCTGTCACCCTGAGTGCTGTGCACACAAACCTCCTCTAGAGGTTTCCATGATGTGATAGGTAGGTGTTTTCTTTCTTTTTTTTTTTTAATTTTTCTTCAAACTTTATACTGAATCTAGTCATGTGCTACCACTTAGCTACATTTGCAGTCCTAGCTTTAATTTTGAGACAGAATCTCTTTGAGTTGTTAGGTCCTTGCTAAGATGCTGAACCTGGCCTTAAACTTGTCATCCTCCTTCCTCATCTCCTAATTACTGGAGTTACATGTGAGCATCATTGCACCCATGTTGATCGCTGTGTTCTCTTCAGTGATGAGTAATATTCTATTTACTGGCTCTATAACAGTATTGTTCCATTCCCCTACTTAAGGGAGGCTTGTGTCCTCCAAGTTTTCAATGCTGCACACAGTTCCTGTAAGTTTTCAGGTAAAGAATTTTATTTATTTTTAGATGTGTATGTTCACCATCTTTAATTTCATAGTAGAATACCTAGTGTTATCAGAATCTGTCACACTGTCTTGCATGTCCTGTCTTCATCTTGGAGACAGTTTGTGGACACTCCCCAGAACACTCAGCTGCTGAGAATGGCTTGGGACTGCAGCCAGGAGCACCTCAGCAGCAGGGATGGTGCCTGGGCTCCCCTCCTGCTGCCTGTGGGGTGTTCCCTCCTGGACTTGGCCATCCCTTATAGGTGCTATTTTCTCATGTGTTTTAATTTCCATTTCCCTGGTGATCTGGGATGTCACAGAGATGTTTGTACAGATGTCCATAATGTGCAGTGGTCAGATTCAGCTCTCAAATTCTTGTCACTTGTCCCACCCCTTATTTTCCTTCCCCATCCTGTGTTCCAAGGCCCCTGCTCTTGTCATGTCTCTAATCTCTATAGAGCCCCTTGCAGCCACTTTGGGGTCAGCTACACACTCTTCATGTTTCTACAACTGAGGGCTCTTGAGTTTACCTGATTCCTGAGCAACATTTCCTGGATCATTGTTCTAGGTCCATAGTCTTTTCCTTCAAAACTTGAAAGTGTGTCCTTTCCTTTGTCTTCCCTGTTTCCATGGCAGAAATTCTCTGTTCATTCCAGTTGCTTTTCCCATAAAGCTAAGGATTCTCTTTTCCCTCCCAGCTTTTAAAGTCTGTCTCTGTCTTCAGAAACTGGGAGTGTGACTGTGGGGTGGGCTGGCAGGCACCTCCTGGTCATCTGAGTCTCTGTTCCCCAGCCCACTAGGTTGTCTCCAGGGTTCTCTAGTTGGTGTGACCATGGCTGTCCCTCCTGCTGCCTCCTTCCTCTGCTCCATCCACCTGCTTAGCTCCTCACTGGGCTCTTATGGTGAACTGAGTTTTCAGTTCTGGAACTTTCCCTGGTTGATGCTTTCTGTTTGTTCTTCATTTATTTCAAACATATTTGGAATTGCTGGTTTATGCATTTTTATTGTGGCTGATGTAAAATCCTGTTCAGATGATCCTTATGGACATTTTAACTCAGTGTTAATGTGAACTGACTGGAATGTTCTCATTCATAGGAGATTTTTCAGATTTTTATGAAGATGAGAGTTTTCTTTGCTACATGGACATTTTGGGAATTGGATCACATCACAGGGCTAGAAATTCTGAATGAGTAACCAGACCCTAGTACAGGCCAGGGCTGTGATTTATGGCCTACAGAAGGGCAGGACCCACACAGGCAAAAGGTTTATTTTTCTTCTAGGCCTAGAAACCTCCTTGGAGGCATTTAAGAGCTACAGATGCCTGAATTCAAGGCAAATCCTTCTAATCACCAGTCTGTGTTGGTCAGTTTTTCTTTGTTGTGGCAAAAATTCATCACAAATCTAACATAGTGTAGGAAAAGTTTACTTGGGCTCATGGGTTCAGAATTTGTATCCATGATCAGCTGACCCTATTGCTCTGAGCCCAGGTGGGCAGAACATCAGGGCAGAAGGGTGTGGGGGAGGAGAGCTGCTTCACCCTTGGTGGCCAGGAAGTGCAAGGAGAGAGGGGAAGGGGCCTCAGAGAGGATGCACCTTCCAGGGCTCACCCCTAGTGACCACCTCCTCCAGCCACACCCACTGCCCACAGTCACCACCCAGTTAGTTCACTCAGGCCAGGAAGGACTGATCAGTCTCAGCTCTCAAAATTTGTAATTTCATCTATGAATATTCCTGCATTAACACACAACCTTTATGAGGACAGTCTTCCATGTGTCCTGCATGGGCAGTGGGGATGGGGTCAATGGGATGCACTGGCTGAGAAATAAAAACCTAAGAAAAATAGAATAACAAAAAAACCACAGGACACAGAAAATGATTTAAAAAAATGGGGTGGAATGGGCAAGTAGATCATACAAAGGAGCACACTAATATAATCTGACACAATGGAGCGTGCACCTGGTTTATTTATATTGTGGGACATCAAAGGCCTTTGAGAGAATGTTTTAAAAAAGGTTTAAAAGGCGGGCTGTCCATTTCTCTATGGGTTATGCCCACTTTCCTTGGGACCATGAGAGACATTCTTAGCAGAGCAAACGTAAAGGTCACATTCTTGGGCAATCTATTGTGTGGGGGAGCCACAGATATTTCCTAAGGATTCCTAAAATCTCTCTGGATACCTGCCCAGAGAACACCCCCTTGTGTTTTTCACAGAAGTCTCCCTGAGGGACACCTCATATCCAAACCATAATACAGTCTAATGGAAAGCAGAAACAATCACTTTAAATAACTATCTTTTTCTCCCACTTGCAGTACATTTTTTTTTAAACAGTGACTTTTGACTGCCACGTCTGAGGTCAAACACCACACATGGCGTGTGATCCTGAGGCAGCATGTCATGGAGCAGAAAACTAAGAAGTCCTCCCTGTGCCTGTGCCCTTCACCCTTCTCTATCCCGGGCTCCAGAGCAAAGCTGCAGCCTCTGCTGAGCTGGTGTTTGCAGGGTCAGGGCTTAAAATAGTTTCCCTCTTCTGCTTCCTTCTGATTGTTGCTGATTTTGTGTTATGTCCATTGAAGGACAGCTCTCATGTTCTTTTGACAAGTGTCCATCACTGTTCCTCAGTCCTGGTGTTCACCCAGACCTCTTCCTCTCAACCACATAATGAGGAGCATAAATCTTTTTACTATGGTTGAATTATACAACTTGACACAAACAATAAAGAATTTAGATTTCTGGTTGAGGGCTATGTGAAGGGTGCTGAGTTAATAAATCTTTAGTATATACTTGAAGGTATTCTGTAGTAGACTCAGGGTGGCATTCTAGTGCTGAGATCAAGACCTGTTACCCTGCAGGTTCCAGAGTTGCAAGAGTAGAAAGTCACATGCCCCTTACTTCCTAAGACATTTCTTCCTGCCATAAGGGACATCTTTTTAAATATAAAGTGCATCTTGAGGGAGACTCCTAGAGTCTGCAGGAGGTCCTCCCCATGGGGGTTGTGGGTGATGCTGTGTTTGGAGGACCAGTGAAAGCCACCATAATGCACACATTGTTCCTGGTTCTGCAGCACACAGTAGGTCCTGCTGTGAAGATTTCTGTCTCAGTCACACCCTCTCTGAGTGTCTGGATGCTGATGCTCCTCAGAGTGCCATGGGCAGGAAAGGCAAACTTGACCCACAGCACAGGTGTGTTCCAGGAGGAGGGTACCACAGCCATCCAGGTGATGATGATGTGAAACTCCTTCCCACAGATGGCTGGTGACATTTGTTTCTGCTACTGATAAATCAGATACTCCATGATGGCTGTTGACCAGCAGCACCAGTAGAGGTGGTGGAGAGAAGAGGCACTTGTCATGACCCCCACCCCTGTCTCCACTTGTCCAAGGATCTATTGTGAGAATATGGTGGTAGTGAGAGGGACACAAAGACCAGGCAATCTGACTAGAGGTCGGGGAGGCTTCTAGCATGGGTGCTCAGGGTCCAGGGAAAGTCCCTTCCTTCCTCAGCACCTGCAGAGGCTGAGGGGAGAGGCACAGGGGATGCTGGCCAATGGAGCTGCAGCACCACAAAGACCAACTCTGCTGCTTCTCATGGGGTCATGGGTGACCCTGCTGAGTGCTACCTCTGCACCTGGGAGCTGCTGAGTGTCTCACAGAGGGTCTATAAATATTTGGGGTGGGAGCATGAGGCTTGGCTGACAGCTGTAGACCAGCAGCCCAGACTAGACCAGACCCCCCCTCCTCTGGTAACTCTGCACCCTATAGGGGTCTTCAGGCCCCTTCTCTCTTTGCCCAAACTACAACTTTGGCATCTCATATGGGTCACATGGACCAGGTGTCATCCTCCCTGAGACCAGCATGTGTTTTAAATTCCTGATGAACTGTTAATCTTTTGTCTTTAAGCCATGGACTATTACTTGAGCAGAGGGATCACCTGAGTTTTCTGTAGAATCTTGTCTAGTGAAGAAAGAAGAGGAACAGTTTTACAAAATAGGGAGAAAAGATCCATGCTCAAAACTGTGGAACCCCAGACTACAAATCCTGCATGTAGATGCTGCAGACTGTCACTAGAGAGCAAGCACAGCAGACAGTTACAATCCCAGGAACCTGATCTAGAAACCCCAAAACAGGAGCAGTAGGTCCCTGCTAAGTTAGTCTCTTACAGTGATGATGAGCATTGTCACCATAGAGACTACAACACCAGAATCAAGAGCCCCTCGTGTTCTGTGTTAGATCTGTTGGAAGGCCTGATCTGTTTAGGTTAAAGTCAGAACTACCAGGAAGATGCTGTTGATGTAAAAGCTGCACAGATGTACCCTGTGAGGCCAAGGGAGGTTGGAGACTGTCTTGATGTGACACAAACTGTCAGGGACAGAGCCACATTTCACCCAGATGGCCTGACTTAGGCCCAGCCTGACAGCATTAGGCCATGGGGTGGACACTGTGCAGCTGTGGTGAAGCTCTTATAGCTGAATGGTGCTGGTTCCAGGGGAAGGTGGAGCAGCCTCAGCACAGGAGCTCCCTTGAGATCCAGAGAAAGGTCAGGAGACCAAGAATTTAGGTTTTCAGAGGAAGCAGCAGATGGATGGGGTATGACAGAGGGTCCATACTTTCATGGTGAGAAGGCCCTGAGTTGGTTGGTGGCTGCATTGTGCAGGATGGAGTGGATAGACCACAGGAGGAATCTAGGCAGAGCTCCATGGTGCTGCTCAGCCCTCTCATCCATTTCAGGGAGGAGGAGCAGCTCCCTGGGGCTCAGGCAGCCCTGCTCCTCCAAGCAGGTGTGGTTGACCTTTCATGGCCTCTGCTGGGCCTCAGGGAGGCTTGTTCTTTGCTAGTTTCTACAGAAAATGTGTTGGCCTCAAGGCCTCAGGAAATTGGGACAAAAAGCAAGTGAGATGTGCACCTGAAGGTCAAGTTCTGATGGACTCCTCATTCCAGCCTGAGGCTGCCCTGCCCTGGTGCAGAGCCCTGGGCACAGGTGGGGTAGAGAGTGACCTGGGGTGGCAGCTTCTCCTTTCCCTATGAGTTTGCCCAAGCAGCATGTCAGGGAAACTAGCTGACTGGTGAGGCAGGAGGACCTGGGAACTCCATGCAACAGGAGCCTGCTCTAGCTTCTGCTGCTTCCAGGGCTTCCCTCAGTGAGCTGCCCCTTATGCCAGAGAGAAATGCTGAGAGTCATTGGGAGAGTCCTTCAGGCCTCTGTTCTGGAAAAGCCAGAGGTTCCAGTCAATGGCAGCAGTGCCCCAGCCAGTGAGCCTTCAAATTGGGGAACAGCATGGACACATGGACATGGCTGGTCTCACACACATGTCAACGTACATAGCAACACTGTATGATTCATATGTGGAACACTTTCCAGTAGTGCACGTGCTGGTGTACCCTAGGCCTGATGCATACTCATGCTGTATATTAACAGAGGAGACTTGACTTACATTCACATTGTTGATGCATTGCTAACACTCACATACCCATGAGCATTGGTGGATATGTTGGATATGCATGTGCTGTGTTTTCTGGTGTTAATTTATTCTCTACTTGACTTTATTCCTTTACCCAGTTGTGTCATTAAGATGCCTAGTCCTGATTCTCTAAATTATTTTGTCACTCTTGAAGGATATACATATATAATCCATATAAAATGCCAAGCTAAGGAATTTCCTGACTAGCTGGATACGTGATAACCCCTGAGGAGAAGTCTGAAGGAAATGTCTTAGAAAAAGTCCCAGAGGGATGGTTGGGATTTGTCTTTAATGTGAGATATAAGTATGAAGGCCACAGTGGGAAATTTTGAAAGGCAGAGTGAGTACTCAATGACACAGAGGGACTGGGAAGGCCTGTGAGCCTTCCCAGGAGGTTTGTGGATAACAGAGCATTGAAGGAACAGGGCAGCCAGGGCCTGTGGGCAGGTTGGAGGGGCTGAGGATGGGAGAGCTCCAGGAGGAGAGAGCAGTGAGCACTGTTAGCAGTTAGTGGACAGCAGGGCCCTGGGCCTGATGGGAGGTGAGGAAAGCATTTGTACTGGATTTCAGGCTGCTCCCTGGGTCTCCGCTGAGTTACACACTCTGCTCATCAGGACTGTGCTGAAGCTAACAGCATGATAGAGTGGTAAAGTACCACAGAACACCTTGGGTGCTGATGCTGTCCTGATTCTCTGCCTATTAAAATTTGTTGGACAGGAGGATGTAGGAGATTCTATTATGTCATAGTATCATGGATGTGAATCCTGAAGTAACTTCTCCTGCCACAAGTTCCAAGGTGATGGAGCTCCACCCAGCCAAGGGCCAGCTTCAGTGCCTGTTCTGGTAACTTCTAGAATGCTAGGGACATGATCTTCTGCAGGAAGAAGCTCTAACTTCTGAATGGATGAAGATTTCATTGGGAGCTGATGGAGCATTAATAGCTAATTCCCTAGGGGCTAAAACAAGGCTGGGGAAGCAAACCCATTGGACTTCTGTGGGAAAAGCAGACATATAGGACATGCGGCTCAGAAGAGAGAAATGTAGCCTGAAGAGCTGCTCAGCCTGACCAGGGAAGGTTCTGGACCAGGCCCTCACCTCCCCATGTGACCCATGCTGAGGAGCCCAAGGAAACCCAGCTGAATCCTCTGTAGATCAGAACCAGGAGCTGAGGTCCTCCACATTGCCCAGGGGAAAAGCTGGGATCTGGTCAGACATGCACATCACACAAGACAGAGAGGAGAGGGTTTTAGAGGGTCATTGAAGAAAGACATTCCTGCCTCCTGGCCAGCACTGGGGTTCATATCAGGGACCTAGTGCCTGGAGCCTGAGGAGCCAGAGCCAGGCCCTTGTCACCTGGGCACTGGTGGTTTCTTGTATCACAGTCTGGGGCAAAAGAGAGCTGCTCATACTACATCTCACACAGGGTGAGTTTCTCCTGGGCCTGCAGGAAAGATCAGTAAGGAGCAAAGAAGTGGTGTGACCTGATCACCTCCTCCTGGCCAGTACAGGTAACACTACCTCATGGAGAGGACCAGTCTTGGGAGATTAAGAGAGAAACGAGACCACAGCCTCCATGCTGTTCCCTGTAGGACTGTTCCAATGTCAGCTGGGCAGTTTATCATCTAGGTGAGGCATGAGGAAAGAGGTGAAATTCTGTACCCCAGGAGGGAGATCTGCCCTCAGGCTGAGCCCAGGACTCTCCTGCTAGGACAACCTGGGTGTTCAAGTGTAGACATAAGGAGGCAAACTCTCTGCCCCAGGAGCCCCACTGGCCCCTCCCAGCTGCTTTGCATGCCCCACTCACACTGCTTTCCAGAGCCATGAGTGACTGCTTAAGGCTCTGGGGAGCTCAGTGTTAGGTGGGACCCTAAAGGAGCCATTCCAGCCCCCAGTCAGCTCCTCTGTGTCCTGTTACTCTGGCTCCCAGGTAAGGGACCATGGGATGGTTCTGCATATCTGTGAATCCTCTGTCATTGTGGTTGAATCCTGTGTCCTGGCACCTCTATTTAGTAAGCCCAGTGATTCAAGCTCTAGGTGCTGCAAGGACCTGGCTGTACTCTGGAGACTGGGGTATGACATAGACTGCACAGGTGACTTTTCTGTTCTCTTTCCATCTCAGGTATCACTGACACAGACTTTGTGCTGACACAGACTCCAGCCTCTGTGGCTTTGTCTCCAGGGGAAAGAGCCACCTTCACCTGCAGGGCCAGTCAGAGTGTTGGCAGCTCCTTAGCCTGGTACCAGCAGAAGCCTGGGCAGGCTCTCAGACGCCTCATATATGGTGCATCCAGCAGGGTCAGTGGCATCCCAGCCTGGTTCAGTGGCAGTGGGTCAGGAACAGACTACACCCTCTCCATCAGCTGCTTGGAGCCTGGGGATGCTGCAGTTTATTACTGTGTGCAAGGACATACAGATTACCACAGTGGTTCAGTTCCCAACAAAAACCTCACCAGCCCCACTGCCACCCTCTCTCCCCTGGGGCACAGCAACTACCCCCAGAGGCCCCCAGTCAGATATTTTGTACTTTTATCTTTCCCTGCTCCTACACCCTCTTTTACTCCCCTGGGGAAAAAAAATATGAGAGATTAGAGAGGATGGGAACACTTGATATTATTTCCGTACTTTACCAGGTGAGGATGGAGTCTCTGGAAGAGTCATAATATCCCAAACACAGGTGGAGTTAAATATCCCTAAGAGTTACTGATTTTTAGATATTTATTTCCTTCTCATTTTGACATCAATAACATCTTGCTAAATCTGTCAAAGCATAGACACTGCCAACTGTGGCTTTATAAATAGCTCCAGGTTCTGCCCACATTTATTTCCTTTCAAAGCTAGGGTAAGATGGCGAAATCTTTAACAATTTCTTTTTGGTTTTGTCCACACAAATCTTCTCAGTTATTCCTGCTTCTCCACCTATAGAGAGCCCAGGGTTTCAAGGAGGTGAGAAATGGTGGAAGGTCAGGCTTTCTGATGAGCATGTACTTCCATCCATCCTAAGGAGCTAACATCTGAGTGATTTGTCTTTTTCCTGTCACAATCCTGCTACCTGATATTTGACACTGAATAATAAAGAGTGTGAATAGAACTGGAGCTCAACACACCTGCACATAAATTTCTTAAATAGTCAATCACTTAGGGAGTTATTTAGGAAAAAATTCCAGAACCCATTCAAGGACAATTTGCAATAGGTTATTTCAACAATGAAATGCCAAGAAAATTCCAGCTGTCCTAGCCAATAAACCTTCTTTTTCTTCTCTTTTTTCCCCCATTGGCCAATGAACTTTCAAAGTCTCAAGCTCAGTATCTCACATGCAGAACCTGATACCTACCCCCAAAGGACTATGTTCCTGTAAAGAGGCACCATGACCTCCTCCACCTGCATGAAGGGCCTCAGACTCCCCTTCTCACCTCCCAGTCCACAGGCAGCCTCCATCCCTTCCTGAAATCCTCTGCTCCCAGTGCTGTGGAGGTAGAGGTGAGCTGAGGCCTCCTGTCCTCCATGCCAGCTGGCCTCACAGGAAATCTCGCTCTTTTTGCAAACCTGGGTGTCCCAGTTTGGCTTCCATGTGCATCAAGGGTAAGGACTGGTTGGTGTCAATTACTTTCATGGAAACATTTGGAATCCCAAACCAGCCCATCTCTGGAGCTCAGGTTTGCTAGCAAGACCCCTCCTACTAGTTGGCTTCCTCATGAATCTCTGCCACTCTCTCCAGAACAAAGTGTTCCTATGCAACTCGTGCCATTGTGCGTTTCACCTTCAGCACAGGAGATGGGTATTTGTCCCTCTAGTGCTCACTCATGTTTGGCGAAGGAAACTCTGATGTTTTTGCACAGACACTGTGCTTGAATTTGAACCTTTGAAAACCATGTCAGGTGTTTCACATTTTTCAACAGAGTCCTGGTATTTATCATTGCTACACTGATTTCACATTTAAATCAGCTGTTTATTATATTCTCTTACCTGGAAAATGGGGAAAAAAACACATTTTCCTTTCCTTCTGAGGCATCAAGGAAATTATGGGTTGGAAGATATGAAGAGCACAGCCATGACCAGGGGCACTGACTGCAGAGCTCACACCGGGCTCATCCTAGGCACACTTTGACATTAGAGCTTTAACCTCCTTCTTTGCACAATAGAGATAAGAAGTTTATTTTGCACAGGCTCCTGTACTGAGTGTTACAGAATGATATTAAAGGAGACTGTCAGAAAGTAAATTTATTTTTGTCTGTTTGTTTTTGTGTTGAAAAGCCTAATATGAACATAGCAGCCCATCCCAATGGCTTGCAAGGCTGAGGCAGGAGAATCATAAGATCAAAGCCACCTTCATCAACAGGAAGGCACTAAGCAACTCAGGGAAGCCCTGCCTCTAAATAAAATACAAAAGAGGGATGGCAATGTGGCTCAGTGGTTGAATACCCTTGAGTTCAATCCATGGAACAAAAAAAAAAATAACAAAAAATAAAAGTAAAATAAGATAGCAATCCATCTGAAATTGTTAAGCAAATTCAATGCAATAATTATCAAAAGCACAATTGTGTCTTCTTTCTTTCTTTCTTTCTTTCATTTTTTTTGCATAATTGTCAAATAGCTTCTTACAGTTATCAGGATAATACAGGGGACACAGAGAGTCTAAATAATCTTGCAAAAAAGAAGTTCACTGAGAGGCCTCAGTTTCTGATTTCTAATGTTTTTAATTTAATTTTGTTGGCTGTTTCTCTGTGGTGCTGGGCACAGAACCCAGGCCTCCCCCATGCTGCCAGTACTCTTATAGTGACCTGACCCCAACCCTCCCTTCTCCCTACCACAGTGCTGGGGAGTGAGAAGTCACTCTCCCCTGCAGACCCAGCAAGAGCATTAGCAGCATCCATCCTGGCATCATCAGTACCAGGCCTGCCTGCTGAGCTCATGTGCCTCCTGCTGCCCTCTGCACACCTGCCTGCCTGGGAGGGCTGTCAGACAGGGACACAGGTCATTCTCGCCCCCAGCAGCCACACTTCCTTCAAGGCACATGAACTTCTTCCTATCCCCACTAAGGGACAAACCTCCACTCAGATGTTGCTTGTGCACAGGGCTGCTGATAGTCTGAGGAACCTCAGGGGAGCAGGTTGGGGACAGTTATGAAGTCACACCCTCTCTCCACTTCACATTTCTTCTCCCTGGATCCTGGGCTCCTCCAGTGTCTCTCCTCTCCACTCCTGCCTGGGTCTTCTCTGTCCTGTCCCTTCCTACCCTGAGTTCACATCTGTCAGTCCTCACTCCCCACATGGCTGTTCTCATATGGGTCACAACCCTGTTCTCCTGCACATCCTGGCCCTTGACCTGCCTCTGATGCCACCTCTTGGATTCTCATGGGAGAGTCAAAGGTGGTGCCTGGTGGTCTTTAGAGACCAGAAAGGAGAGCAGCAAGTGTTCAGGGCTGTACATGTAGCCGCCATGGTCCACTGTGAGCAGAGTCCCTGCATCATATGAACTTTGGAGCTGACAGAGGCACTTGTGTCCTTCTAATCAGAAGAATGGCCACCAGCATGTGTGGATGGCTTTGTTCTGTGGCCATGCAGTCACTGAACCAGATCTTCTGCCCTGTGTGGGAAGCAACCATACAGGAGCTGCCCATGCCCAGCTCTGGACATAGAAACAACTGCCCATCTCTATGAAACATGCTTTTCCCTGTCACTGGAGGCTGTCACATCCCCCCAGTGTCCTGAGCAATGGGACAGTCACTGTTCCAGGCAGCAGGCAGACGCTGTGCATATCCTAAACTCCATGGTGCTCATGCTCAGGACATGAGAGTGGAGAGGCAGCCATGGATTTAGATAAGAGATGCCAGCTTTACCTGCCCAGGATCAGGGTGTCTGAACTTAGAGTCCCATGGGCAAGGTGGCACACACCTGTAATCCTGGACACCTTGAGACTGAGGGAGGAGGGTGCAGGTTCAAGGCCACCCCAGAAAAACTATGGAACACAGTATGTAAACAAAAGGGAGCTGACTTGGATGTAGTTCATCATGGCCTAGCATGTGAGAATCCTGACTGCATCACTGCAGCTGAGAAACTAATAAACAAACAAACAAACAAACAAATAAATAAATAAACATAAAATCCTACATTTATCAAAAAGTCAAGAAATACCTATGTTCATACACATATTCATACTAGGGTTACAGAGTAATCACAAATATAATCATAGGATTTATATTTTAAAAATTACATATGTGGCATGGTGTATTCCTTAAGTTGTAAATTGAACTCTGGCTGAGAAGAGGCTCTGGGGGTCTTTGATAACCCCCCTCTTTGATCGAGCAGGATCTCTGCCCAGGACAGTGAGCTCAGCACTGAGTGCAGAGCCAGGTGAGACTTGACTCCTGATTTCTTAACCTCCTTTGGCCGAGGCCTCTCTGCTTGGCTCAGTCCTGGGGAGGGGCACACCTTCCTCCCCTGGCTCCCGGGCCAGACAGCCTGAGGGCAGGGCTTCTGCTTCCCCAGGTCCTCATCACACTGCCCAGGAGAACCTCCTCTTCAGAGCCCATGGCCAGATCCTGCAGCTTTCAGGCAGCTGCAGCCTGAGCTCAGCCTGCATGGGCTCCTGCCCCAGCCTCTCCCATCTATGTCACCAGCAAAGTCCTTTCTTCATCAGATGCTCTGCACACATTTCCACAATTGTCCCCCTGCAGGTTGTCACCTTGCTAAGGAGAAACTTGACCTGAATGTACTTTTCCCAGTCCCATAGTAAATATTTCATTGTAGTCTCTCTTCCCTAAGGAACTCAGCACAAACACAGGGATATTTAAAATAGGGTGAAGCTTTTAAAACTCCCCCTTTTCCTTTAGTTTACTGCTCACCAGCTCTGTCCTGCTGTTTGTGGACAAACATTTCTTGTCATAAAAACATTTGTCACAAAAGGTGAACCCTCCCAGACCAGGGCAGGAGGAAGTATCAGGACGATCCCAGAAATATTGTGTAACTGAGGGAGGGAGGGGCCTGGGCTCTGACTCAGAGGTAGAGAACTGTGCAGCATGCACCAGGCCTTGGGTTCAGTCATCAGCACCAAAGGGAGGAAGAAAGAAATGAAAAAATGAAAGAATAAGAGAAAGACAAAAAGAAAGAAAAGTTGGAAGAAATGAAGTAATAAAGGAAGGAAGGAAGGAAGGAAGGAAGGAAGGAAGGAAGGAAGGAAGGAAGGAAGGAAGGGAAAAGAAAAGAAAGAAAGGTTTCTGATAACTAAAAGAAGAAAAACAGTGAAAAACTTTGTCCTGCTTTATTCCTGGAAAAGTTGCTAGAGGACCTGATGCAGGACATGATATTTAGAGAAAATGCAGCCCTCTTGAGATCATGATTCATTATTAAGAATTAAAAGGCCCTGTTGTAATACTGGAAAAGCAGAGATATGTAAGGATTCAGAATATTTGCTGTTTTTACCAAGATGCTGCACTAGCCCTATATTCTCTAATCTTCTATAGTATTTTCACTTGTTTGTAAAATTATTCTTCTCCTAAAGGACAGTTAAGAGGAAGAGCCTGGCTGGCCTTAGACTTGCTGATCTGGAGAATATGGGCACCATGATGTGTATGAGTGTGCTCTGTGGGACTCTGAGGCAGGGAGGGCTGGGTCCATGAGTGGGTCCCTCTTTCCCTGCCTCTTACCCATGCTGTGCCAATGACCAGAAACCCCAAACACCTCAGTGAGTTTACACATTTTTCTCTTTTTCTGTCTTTATTTCTCTTTTTACTTCCAAAGTATAAACTATCCCCTTGCTTCTGTATTGTCCCTTCTTCCTCCAAGGGTCACCAACACAAAACTGTGCTTAGGACACAAGGACAGCCTGTCCTGATCCAGAAAGTGACTACAGATCACCACTCACAGCTCAGGGGGGTGACTGTGTCCTGTGGCCCCAAGGAACCTTGTTTCCTACAAGCAAATCTGAGCTGCCCTGTTCTGACCTGGGACACATGGACACACTGAGACTTTGTTGATTGAGCAGGAGGAGCCTGCCCTGCATCTGTGCCCAGCCTGCCCAGCCCTGTTGATTTGCATGTTCCCCCAGCACAGCCCACTGCCCTGAGGACTTCTTAAGAGGCTGCTCACACCCTGTACAGTAGTCAGTCCCAGTCAGGACACAGCATGGCCATGAGGGTCCCTGCTCAGCTCCTGAGGCTCCTACTGCTCTGCCTCCCAGGTAAGGAGGGACAGTACTGGTGATTTACTAATCACACTGTTGTCAGTGCTACTTGGCTACTCAGGAAAGCACCCGCTGGTGCTGCCCTGTGCTGAGTCCCACACTCCCCTGTGGTGAGCAGCTCAGTCACTCAGTCACTCAGTGCCCAGGGCATGGTGCCAGGGCTCAGGGATGCTTAGAAGCTCCTCTTTAAACAGTAAACAGTGTTTTCTTTCTTTCCTTCCTTCTGTTTTATTTCCTGATGATCCCATGCTTTTCTCTAGTGCTCTGCAGGTCTATACTCTGACTATTAGAAAGTATCAGAGGCACACACACTGTCCTCATCTAGTACTTCTTCCCCTAGCAATGTGCTGGGCCCCATGGCAACACAGGAAGGCTCCTGGGTCACAGAAAAAGACTGCTGCAGAGTGTCCTGCTCTGGACTCCTCAGCACAGCCAGGCTTCCCAGGTACCTGATGAGTGGTTGGTGCAGCTCACCCAGCATAGAGGGTGCTGTCTCAGCTCTGCACAGAGCCCAGCCAGCCCTGAGCTTCCTTCTCAGTGATTAGAGTACAGGGAGTAACTCCTTGTTCCTCCCCTGAAGGGAAGGAGCCAGCAGGCCTCCAACATCTGGGCCCCATCATGTTCACAGTGTGACAGGCCCATCAGTTGCTGTAGGTCTGCAGCCCAATCACTGGACAGCATGGACTGCACTGGAAATCAGAGGTCTTCCCATCTCCTGCTCATCATGTCCAATCAACATGATGCTACCAGGCAGAGTCCCAGGGGTGGTACTGCATGGTGTCTACAGGACCAGAGTTTCTTCAGGCTGTGCTGCAACCTGGAACAAGAGAGTTCTCATTGCTTGAGGTCAGGCCTGAGGACGGAGCTGCTGGGGATTCCAGATGCCTACAAGCTCAGGCAGAGGTCTGTGGCAGGTGGGTCTTTGCTCTGCTGCTTGGTCCTGTATCTGGTCCGTGTACCTCTCTGAACAGACACACTTGGTTATACCACACTCTCCTTCTGTACCTTGTGGGTACACCTAGGGCCATGACCTGACCAACACCCTGAAATCTGTCTCACCCAAGCAGAGCTGAACCCAGGTCACTGCAGGACACAACCATATTCACCAGCTCTCACTTTGCTAACTAGTAAACAGTTATTGCAGATAACTTCCCCTTTCTTTCCACTACACATACATATAGAGTCCTTACAGGTCTTCCCTTGGGTGCTAAATTTGTCATTTAAAGCAAAAGTTACTAATGGGGAAAGATTATGAAGCAGACAGGGCATGACATAAGTTGAGGTGACAGAGTGTTCTGAGACTGGATGCCCAGTCCTGGCTTTGCACCCCTCCACCTAGTCATTAGGGCCACTTCTTTAGTATTAGTAAAACTGTCCCCATTCATATTTTGACACCTCACCTTATTGTTGGTGTGTTTGCAGAAGTGGTCTATAAGAATGAACGGAGGTTAAACAAGGTCATCCAGGTGAGGCTGATCCCACAGGAACTGTGTCCTTCTGAATAGACACACCTGGAGCTCTCTGACCAGGGAGCTCTCTCCATCCCTCTCAGGCCACAAGGATAAGCCTGTGAGGACAGACAAGAAGGGATCCCCAGGAAGAGAACCTACGACAGAGGGGTCATCTGCTGCCACTTGACTTTGGACCTTCAGTCTGAAGAACATTGAGAAGACACATCTTTATTATCTGAGCCACTGAGACCAGGGAGATGTGTCTCCCTGTGACAGTCCCTGAAGATTACTTCAGAATCTTGACTTTCTCTGAGTGGGAGCAGCCTAAGGACCAACCTCATGGATATAGACCTGCAGGGGGCTCCTCTCTCCCCTGCTCCTCTGACTTGTGAAGAAGGAATACCTCTGTCCTCAGTGTATGACATGTGATGTTTCTTTGCACATGATGTTTTCCACCTATGACTCTCTGATCAGAGTCATAGCACATGGAATGAACACGTGCTTGCAGTTAATAGTTGAGGGTCTTCATGTTACTCCTGACTTAGAGGCTAGTGGAATCCTAAAATGGACCATGTCTCTAGCTTCCCTCCTTCTGTTCCAGAATAGAGGATCTCTAGCCTCTGTAGGGTCTGCCTAAGGACCAATAGGGTCCCAGCCTGGCAGCAGCATAAACCAGGCCTGGATTCCAGCTCCTGATGGCTCTCATTGCCCTGGCCATGGTGCCTGGTGCATCTGGACAGATGCTACTCTGCCAGTAGCTGGGCTGTTTTCAGGAAATGTGCTTCCTTTGTCACCTCTAAGCCATCAATCTTACCCCAGCTGCTGCTCCCCCAGGATGCTGCTGAAGGTCTCAGGCCATCCCAGGAGGCAGGCTGGGGACAGCTCTGACAGTCCCTTCTCTGCCCCTCTCTCCATGTGGCTCTGGCAAATGACCCATCCTGTGAATGTTCCCTCATCTGTGAATGCAAAACTAAAGATTCCAAGGTTGCCTGCAGCTGGACCAAACCATGGGCCATGAGATATATACACAAATTGGAGAAAAGCCCTAGAGCTGTTTTATGCCCTTGAATATCTTAGAATGAAGACACTACAAAAGATATTCCTAGTCGGTTTTCATTTTTAACTGAAAGTCCTCAGTGTCCTGTCCTCTCTGGAGCCTGCCCCTGTTCTAGGCCCAGCCTCCTCCTGGGCACCACTAAGGCCTACAATGCAAATGGAAACCCATTACAACTTAGACCCAGGACTGTAAGCTGAGCCCCCTAAAATCAAGAGCTGGGGTGCTGACCATGAAATCAGAACACAGAAAAAAAGTAATAAAAACTTTCAAAGATACAACTGTATCCAATCAAGACTACCCAGGACATCATGGACTCCCCATAGCCCCTAGAAGCCCACTGCACTGGCTAGCAGGGGAGGGAAGTGTAAGCTGTGTGGGTTGATCTGCAGTGAAGTCCTTCCTTTTGCTACAACCCCAGGCCATGGTGTGCACGTGCCTGTCTTCTCCACCTGTGGGGCAGCAAGCTCTAGCTTGGTGTCATACACACTGTGGGCAGATGTGCATTTGTTCCACCAGAGAAGCCTCTTTCTATCTACTATGTGCAGCATTAAAAGTCAAGCGAGATTACAAATGACCTCAGCCTCTTCAGTCTGGGTTTCCTAAGCTCTGTTTGAGTCAGCCGATTAGGGCTGTCATAACACAGTATCAAAGAGCTGTTGGCTTAAAATAGCAGACAGTCCTCCTGGTTTTGGTATACAGAAGGCTGGGTCTCTTTCCATGGGACAGGCCAAGGGCACTGGTGGCAGGGCTCCTGCACCAGCCTGCACTGTCTTCACTTTCTGGAGGCTGCAGCCCCCTGGCTGAGGCCACATCCCCACAGTGACTATGTCCATGTTCACATGGCCAGGTCTACCCAACCCGTGCTGATCTGCATGTTTCCCCAGAGCCCCTTTCTGCTTCTTAAAGTCCCTGTGAACAGGCCTCTTGGTGAACCTGGGCAGCAGGAGCCTCAGGCAGGGCCTGTCTAACCATGGGTGACCTGGTTACACTCTTCTGACTTCTGCTGCTCTAGCGTCCAGGTAAGGGGGAAGCACAAGGAACAACCTGAGCGGATGAAGTTCTCTCCTCCTAGTATAAGATGCTCCCAGGGTTATTTGCATATCTGGCCCACAATGCTCTTATGTTAGGGGACCAGGACAGCCAGGTCTACTGGAAGAAATGGAGTGTGACACATATGACAACAGGAATGCTGTTTATTCCTTCCCAGGTTCCAGTGGGACCCCGGGACTGAAACAGTCACCAGACTCCCTGACTGTTTCCAGGAGAGAGCACCTCCATCACCTGTACTACCAATGAGAGCATCTGGTATCAGCAGAAACCAGGCCAGGCTCCCAATATTCTCATCTATGAAGCTGATAATTGATGATCTGGCATCCAAGATGGCTTTGCTGGGGTATAGTCTCAGACAAAATTCACTCTCAAAAGCAGCAGGGTAGAGGCTGAGAATGCTGCCAGCTCTGACTGCCAGCAGGAGTCTGTAGTCCCTCCCACACAGTCATAGCCCCCTGCACAACTCTCCTCCCAGGGATGTTGCAGGGAGGTCACATAGTGTCACCAGCTGCCCTCTGCCCTGTGGTATACTCAGAGGCACAGGGTCTGGTGGGAAGTGCTTGCCGGGCTCATGGTAAAGACCTGAAAGGGACTTCAGACTTCTGAAAGCAGGCCATTCCACTACCACCACCACGAGGGACACTGACCAGCAGCGCACACTCCACATCCAGTGGCCAGGGACTGAGATTTGGAGATTGCTGGGTGTTGAAACCACACTAAGGGCTCACGTGTCTAGTGACTGACCTCTAGTAATCCTGTATAGATGTGGCTTTGGAGGTTCTCAGAGCTCATCTTGCTTCCTGTGTTTGCAGGAGGAGATGGAAACCAACTCTGAGGCTCTGGCTCAGTAACTCCCCTCATGCCTTCATTTAAAGCCAGATGCAATTAAATCCAGAAAAGCACACATGTTTCAGTAAGTGAATGTAAAGTGACCAGTTGGGTGAACTTGAACTTCCTGCACCCCCTCAGCCACTGCCCTGTGAGGGATACAGCTCTCCCAGCCCCTCATAGGCCTTCCTGCTCGTTCTATTCATCCACCCACCTCCACTTCCCATCAACACAGGTCAGATCCTCTTGAACTTCCTGTCAGTGGACCTCTTGGATGTTCCCTTTGTCATCTTGCTCCTTTTTATCAACAGGTTCTTGAAATTCACGTGTGTGGTGGGCTAGGTTGCAATTGGATCCCTTTCACTGAGGACAGTTCCCTATTATATATGAACATGCCAGTCATTCTTCACGTTAATGATTTGGCTTAGTTCTGACACTGTTGGTGTCAGACATTCTGGGACATTCTGTCAAGATCCCTTGTAGAGGTATGCATTCACTTCTCTTGGGTATAATCCTAAGAATGGGAATTGTGAGTTAGAGAGTTGGTTGGTACAGTTTAGCTTGGGTGAACACTAAAATAAAATAGTGATATGTTTTCTAAAATAGTGAGCACATTTGCAATCTCCCGACCTGCACCAGGCTCAAATGTTCCAGCTGCTATAGAACCTTCCCAATAATATTTGATAGTGTTAGACTTTGTGAAATTTTGTCCATATTGTTAGATCTTGAAAGGGTATTGTGGTTAATATACACATTTCCTTGATGAGGAATGATATTGAGTGATTTTCATATGTGTTTCTTTAGCCATTTAAGTAATTTTTTTATAAATATTTAGTGATCAAATCAAAACATACAAATATTTATGCTTTTCTCCATTTTCTTTTTACATCTTAAAAATTATGTTTTGTCACTGTATAAGCCAGGGTACTCCAGAGAAACAGAATGCATGTGCATGCACACACACACACACACACACACACAGACACCCATACACACACACACACGTGCACACGCACACACTCACACACACAGAGACACCCATACACACACACACACACACACACACAGAGTTAGTGACACCTTCCTCTACAGGGCACTCCTGTGCTTTTCAATTTCCCCTGGTGCTTAGGGCAATCTGAGCACCCGGTCTCCTAACATCCAGAATCCAAAGTGCTCCACAATATGTCACATTGAATGGATCCAGGGGGGGGTTGGAATTGGTGATGGAAATGCTCAGCTGATAAAGTGACTCAAAGTTTCTAAAACATGAAAACCACTGAACTATGAAACCCTCCTGGTCCCCACATGTCAGGTAAGGGACATGGAAAAGCACAGTGTCAGTTCCCTGAAACTTTTTAGGGGGTCCCCTCATCTCAACATATCTTCCACATGGATTTAAATTTCCACAGTCAGATCTCACCCTCTAATGCAGGCAGCAGTGAGGACTTTTTCTCACTGGTTTTCCTCCAAACATACAAGATATTTCAAGGGACTTTGTTCAAAGGACAGAACCCATGTCCCCTTGGTGCCTTGCACACTGTGGTGTCTGAGATAAACTCTGAGATAAAAGCTCAGCTAACCCTGGCCTTGACTGACCAGAATTCTTCAACTCAACTTCACAAAATGAGGCTCCCTGGTCTGGCACAGTGGAACATGCCTGTGGTCCCAGCAGCTCTGGAGGCTGAGACAGGAGGATCACGAGCTAAGCAACTCAATGAGACCCTGTGTCTAAATAAAATAGAAAATAGGGCTGGGATGTGGCTCTGTTGTTCAGTGCCTCTGAGTCCAATCCTGATACCTGCCCCCCCAAAAAAAGTTTGGCTCCTTTCTCAGCTCCTGGGGCTGCTATCCCCTGGATCCCTGGTGGGACAGTGGGGATGAGGAAGGAGAAGGGGAGAAGGGTGAGCTCTGGTGCCCCACTGCCCCCCATGTTTACTCTTTCTGTGTGTTACAAATGTGAGTTTTCTCTCCAGGATGGACATGTAGGGTTGTGATGAATAAAACTGATGAAGATTTATGAGGTAAACAATCTTGGTACCAGTGGATACTGGGAGATATAGAGAGAGGGTTCTGCAGGTGAGTTTGGGAGACACTATACCTGGCAATTCTATATCCCAATAGAATTGGGGTATTTTTTGAACATGAACAAATTTCAATCCCCTCCACTGCCCCCCCACACGCACTCACACGCAGACACACACACTCACACACACAACCTATAGTAGCCTGAGATTAAAGTTGGGAGAGAAATCATGAACATGGCTCATAATGGTATGCATAACCTTCCATTTTTTTCTCATTTGAGGACCCACAGGTGCTACTGTGATGTCTCAGTCTCCTCCCTCCTGCTTCTCACCCATCTACCTCCTGCAGGTCCACACAGAACCTTCTACAGACAGATGGATACATTGATTTTTGCAAATTTCAGGAAAGTCTAGGTGGCTTCTGATCCTTTGGGCTACCAGTTGTTTCTGGGTCTCAGGCAACTTGAGTGGCAGAAGGTCAGGGACAGATTTCAGGCTGGACCTCAGGACAGTAGAAGCTAAGGGGGCTGGTCTTATTGCTCTGAGCAAGCTATAAAAGTTAACTATAAAAAATTAAGGTGTAAAACCCCACAAATCTCCCTGCTGGGTGGCCTAGCTGCCACATGTGCTGCTTGTCAGGGGAGAAGCACCGCAGATTCTCTGTCTGTTGGAGAGAAAGATCCTGGGATCTCAGGGGCACAGAGTGTAGTCAAGGACTCCGGACCATGTACCTAGCTTAGAGCTCAAGCTCTTTTTAAGACCTCATCAGAGGGGCAGGGCAGGAGCAGGAGGGTGGGTGAAGGGTCTTCAGGAACCTCTGGTCAACCGAGCATGATGGAAGGGGAGCTGAATGACAGCTCAGGCTGGGGCGCCCTTCCATCAGATGCCTTCACCAGCACCAACCACAGAATCAGGGTGGTTTGTGGCAATAGAGACATATGTGGTTACTTACTGTTTATTTTGGTGCAAACCTCTGGACATGGGTGGACTTTAGCAGGGCTGTGATGACTTCCTCTCCCTCACCCTTCTTTGTGCTTCTTTTATCTCTGGCCCATGTCCATCTCCAGCTCAGGGTTGGGCTCAGCATTTTACACCACTCTTCCACGGAGGCTGTGCATGGTGAGGACAGGTGAGCCTCTCCCAGCCCAGGCAGGAGCAGGGATGGGGACCCATGGGATCAGTTCAGGGGCCTATGAGAGCAGAGAGGGGTGGGTGTGGTTTCTGGGAAGATGATGATTCCTCATGAGCAGAGTGGAGCTGAAGTCCTTGGCCACTCTTCTCCATGGGCCACACATGAGCCTTTCTTGGCCCAGGAGGAATGAAACCCAGGATTGAATGTCCAGTGTGCTGAGGATGAAAACACCAAGTGAACCTGGGTCCTTTCTGCTTTCACTGAGCTATTGCAAATCCCCACATGCTCCAAACTTCTTAGTAGATTTATTTCTTAAACCTTCCCTGGAGGGATGAAAGAAACTAAGATTTGCTTCAAGCATCATTCTACCTTCTGTAGAAAAGACACTTATGTGAAGGAGCCTTCCTGGGCTTGAGCCCTGTTGCTCTGGAGACAGGCATTGACCATGTAAAGTGCATTGCGGATAGTGAGGTCAAAGGGCTGGAATCATAATAGGCTCTCTCCTCCTCTGATGTCTGAGTCAGGCCAAGCCAATGTCCAGTGAAACCCCAACAACTCCAAAGCTTTAAACATTCATCTCTCTTCCTGTCTTCAATGCTCTGTGTATATTCTAAACACAAAAATGTCCCCCATTTCCTATTCCTCCCTGCTCCAAGGTTCTTGTCATACTCCAAGAGTATTGTCATTAAGAAATACTACACGGTGACTCATGCCTGTAATCCCAGTGGCTTGGGAGGCTAACAAAGAGAATCATGAGTTCAAAGCCTGCCTCAGCAAATGAAGGAATCAAGGAATTCAGGGAGACCCTGTCTCTAAATGAATACAAAATAAGGCTGGGGATGTGACTCAGTGGTTGATTACCCCTGAGTTCAATTCCTTGTACCAAACAGAAAAAAAGAAAAAGAAAGAAATTAACCCTAAAGCTAGTTGTGGTGATGTATGACTGCAATCTCAGCAACTTGGAAGGCTGAAGCAAGATGATCACAACTTCAAAGCCTGATTCAGATACATACATGCTTTCTGCAGACAAAATATATTTATTTTGAGACTGGTTTTCCCTACTGCTTTAGTAAAGGATGGTCCTAAACATGCATGAACGGTTATTTTTCCTTCACATGAAGAATATATATACACATACAGAGAGAGAGAGAGAGAGAGAGAGAGAGAGAGAGAGAGAGACTGGGGATTTTGCTGTATGGCTAAGTATCCCTTGTATATGGTACAATCCATGCTACCCCCCACTAAAAGAAAAGAAAGGAAGGAAGGAAGGAAGGAAGGAAGGAAGGAAGGAAGGAAGGAAGGAAGGAAGGAAGGAAGGAAGGAAGGAAGGAAGGAAGAGACAAGGGGCTGGGGATGTAGCACAAGGCCCTGGGTTCAATCCCAGCACCCCCCAAAAAAATGGAAGGAATAAAGGAATAAAGAAAAAAGAAACAATATGAACCATTTTCAGAACCATGATGAGAGCAATCAGTCATCACACAAAGAATAGTGGACTGATTCTGTCCTGTGGCCCCCAGAGGGAAACATGTTTTCTGTAGGCAAATCTATTCTGTCCTAGTCTAACATAGTACACCTAGTCTAACATAGGACTCTGAGATGTGTAACATATGAGCCTCCCCTGCAGCTGTGCCCAGACTGCCAGCCCTGCTGATTGCATGTGCCCACAGCACACCCCACTGCCCTGAGGACTTCTTAAGAGACTGCTCACACCCTGTGCAGGAGTCAGTTTAAGTCAGGACACAGCATGGCCATGAGAGCCCCTGCTCAGCTCCTGGGGCTCCTGCTGCTCTGCCTCCCAGGTAAGGAGGGACAGCACTGGGGATTTACTAATCACAGTGTGGTCAGTGCTGCCTGGCTATTCAAGAAAGTGCTCTTGCAATATTACTACCTACAAGAATATTTCTTTTTATGTTTCCAATGGCAGGTATCAGATGTGACATCATGATGACCCAGTCTCCATCCTCTTTGACTGTGTCTCATGGACACAGAGTCATTATCACCTGCAGGGCCAGTCAGGGCATTAGCAGTTATTAAAACTGGTATCAACAGAAACCAGGGCAAGCTCCTAAGCTCCTCAGCTATTATGCAACCAGCTTGCAACCTGGGGTCCCCTCTAGGTTCAGTGGATCTGGGACAGATTTCACTCTCACCATCAGCAGCCTGGAGCCTGAAGATGTTACCACTTATTACTGTCAACAAGGTAGCAGTTACCCTTCCACACAGGCCATGACAAAAACCTCCCAGGGAGCAGAAGTGTGAGGCTGGGCTTCCCCAGCTGCTCCTCCTGCTGCCTATACCTACTGAAGGCACTGCTCAGAGGCACCAGGCTGTGAAGGTCACTGGGGGATTTGTTGGAGGGTTCAGGAGGCTCCTCTGCACCCTGACTCTTTCCTTCAGCTCAGCCCCAGCAGGCAGCCATGACAATGGCCTCACTGATATGTTACAGAATAGAAGGAAGACTTGAGGAGACTGAAGTGAGCAGTGTTGGGGTTGTGGAGCAAGATAGGCCTCTGCATGTGCTCCACAAGGGAAAGGTTAAGATATTTATTTATCTATCTATCTATCTATCTATTTATTTGTTTGTTTATTTATTTATTTTTACTGTGGTTTAAGTACCCAGAAAATTGGGGTGAAATAGGGAGTTTTTCTGTTTCCCTGATTCCACAACCCATTCCATTGTCAACCCCAGACACTATTGCATTTGTTACAATTCATCAACCTCCACCCATATCTACAGGTCACACCAGGGTCACTTTGTGCATTCTGTGGATCTAGACAAGTGGACAGTGAGCTGTGTCCAACAGTGTGGCCTGGCACAGTGCAGGTCCTATTCTCACACTGTCTGAGCTCCAGCTGCCCCTCACCCCCCACCTCTGCTGCACACCTTCATGATTTTCCAGCCTGTAGTTTCACCTGGGCTGACTGACAGGGGCCTGGAATTTACAGCATGGACGATGTTCAGACTGGCCTCACCTGAGTGCTGTGCACATAAACTTCCTCTGTGGGTTTCCATAACATGATAGCTCATCTCTTTCTTTTTACTTTTTAAATTTTTCTTTAAACTGGGGATTAAATCCAGGCAGGCTCTCCCATTTGGCTACACTCACAGTCCTGTTTTGTTTTTCATTTTTTGAGACTAGACTTCTAGGTGTTGGTCAGGACTTTGTTAAGCAGCTGGAACTGGCCTTGCACTTAGGCTCCTCCTGCCTCTGCTTCCCCGTTGCTTGGGTGACAGGCTGGAGTCAGTGCCCCAGCCTGATAGCTGAAGTTCCTCTTCAGTGCTCCTCTGGCTCTTCCACAGTATTGACAGTTCCCCTGGAGAAGGGCATGCTTGTGCACTCAAGTTTTCAATGCTAAAGAGAGTTCCTATTTATTTTTATGTTCACGATACGAGATAGTTATTTATTTGGCTGTGTGTTATCACCCTCTTTAGTAAACACAGGAGCATGATGTCTGCTTGCTTGCAGACATGTCTAGGGTTATCAGAGTCTGTCTGATAACAGATGGAAGGGTTTGTGGGAGCAGGGGACACAGAAAAACTCTGTAGTTCACCATAATCTTCTGGGTGCTTAAACCACAGTTTAAAAAAAAAAAAAGTCTTAAACTATTCCTGTGTAGAACACATGAAGAGGCCTATCTTTGCTGCACAACCCTGAATACTGCTTATTTCAGTCTCCTCAGTGTTATCAGAACACTGTCCTCCACATCTTGTCTTCATCTTGGGGAAAGCTTGTGGAGTTTCCCCAGAACACTCAGCTTCTGGGAGTGGCTTGTGACTGCAGCCAGGACCAGCTCAGAAGCAGGGATGGGGCCTGGGCTCCCCTTCTGCTGCCTGTGGGGTGCTCCCTTCTGGACTTGGCCAGCCCTCAGGGGGGGTGTTTTCTCATGTGTTTTAATTTGCATTTCCCTGGTGACCTGGGTTGTCACAGTGACGTTTGGACAGATGTCCACAATGTGCCATGTTCACAGATCAGTTGTCAAATGCTCATCATTTGTTCCTCCCTTTATGGTCCTTCTCCATCCCTGTGTTCCAAGAATCCTGTATTTTTTTTTCTTTATACAGCACCTTGAAGCTATTTTGTGGTAAGCTACACATTGTCTTCATGTTCCATGACTGATGAGCTCTTGATTTTACCTTCATTGTGAACAACATTTCCATGGGTCTAGAACTCTAGGTCAACAGTCTTTTTCTTCAAAAATTAAAAGTGTGTGTTTCATATTGCCTTCGGAACATATATAGCAATATATATATAGATATGAATATGAATGTAGAAGTGATATTATATATACTAATGTGTGTGTGTTTACTTTTATCTATGAATATTTGTAAGGTAAGCAATATTGTTATATTATGTGTGAAATCTGTGTTATGCTTATGGAAATGAGTATATATATATATATATATAAAATATATATTGGTTTTATGTGAATTTATGATTTGTGTCCACAAATAAACAGGTACATCATTAAAATATTCTGGTTTATATGTATAGAGAATTCTTTGAGGTGTACTTGTAGGTATAGAACTAATGTAGAAAAATATTTAGGGTTAATTTAAATTTTATTATACATATATAGGAATACAAATATGAATATATATGTAAAAATATACATGATAATATTTAAATGTATATAAATTTGTACTTATTTTTCTTTTGAGATGGATGTTTACATTTTGTTTTGGTTATAATTTATAATTATGTAACTCAATATATTTGAAAATGCATGAGCAGGAATTGGTTGCCATGAAAGTATATATATATATATATATATATATATATATATATATATATATATTCATATATATATGAATGTATATAACGTATATGTGAAAATTTATAAGAATATTTGAACTAAAAAATAAAAAAGACTCTAAAACTAAAAAATGATAAAAGTAAGTTATACATATGGAAATATTTTTGTATTTAAAATTAGAAGGTGAAAGCAATGTTTCTTGATGAGAAAAATCTATTGTCTGGTAATATAATATTCTCGCACTACAGTCCAAGATTAAAGAGGACTAAATTAAAGATGGAAAATTATGAGTGTCTAAGTTAGTCACAGAAGGTTTGTGGAAAGTAAGTCTCAAAAAGTTTGTGTTTGTAATTAACTTGGCTATAATTAGCAGTGTCGAATTATCTGAACTTTAATGTACTGATATGAAGCAAAGTCTGAAACATTGATCTGTTTTGTCTATTGATAATTTTCTTGTATTTGTTAGGTTTTATTACTTGGAGAAACTAAGTCTTAAAGGAATTAGGGTTTATATCTGTTACATAGGTGGAATACAATTTCTCATTTTTCTGAGTATAAATGTTGCAGAATCATATTGTCATGTAATCACATATATACATACAATAAAAATGTCTGTTTCATTCTACTGACTTTCCTATCCCTACATTTCCTCCCCTCCTCTCCCATCACTTCTCTCTACCTAAAGTAACATTATTTTTTTCCTAGTCCCCACCACCACCTCCACCTCATTGTGAATTAGCATCTGCATACTAGAGAAAACATTCAGCCTTTGGTTTTGTGGGATTGGCTTATTTTTCTTAGCATGATATTCCCATATCCAATGATTTACTGGGAAATGTCATAATTTCACTCTTCTTTAAAGCTGAATAATATTCCATTGAGTATATATACTAAATTATCTTTATTTATTTATTTATTTATTTAAAATTTTTATTGTTGGTTGTTCAAAACATTACATAGTTCTTGACAAATCATATTTCACACTTTGATTCAAGTGGGTTATGAACTCCCATTTTTACCCCGTATACAGATTGCAGCATCACATCAGTTACACATCCACTGTTTTACATATTGCTATACTGGTGTCTGTTGTATTCTGCTGCCTTTCCTATCCTCTACTATCCCCCATCCCCTCCCCTCCTATCTTCTCTCTCTACCCCATCTACTGTAATTCATTTCTCCCCCTTGTTTTTTCCCCCTTTCCCCTCACTTCCTCTTGTATGTAATTTTGTATAACGATGAGGGTCTCCTTCCATTTCCATGCAATTTCCCTTCTCTCTCCCTTTCCCTCCCACCTCTCACCCCTGTTTAATGTTAATCTTCTTCTCATGCTCTTCCTCCCAACTCTGTTCTTAGTTACTCTCCTTATATCAAAGAAAATGTTTGGCATTTGTTTTTTAGGGATTGGCTAGCTTCACTTAGCATAATCTGTTCTAATGCCATCCATTTCCCTGCAAATTCTATGATTTTGTCATTTTTTAATGCAGAGTAATATTCCATTGTGTATAACTGCCACATTTTTTTTTTTATCCATTCGTCTATTGAAGGGCATCTAGGTTGGTTCCACAGTCTTGCCATTGTGAATTGTGCTGCTATGAACATCGATGTAGCAGTGTCCCTGTAGCATGCTCTTTTTAGGTCTTTAGGGAAAAGACCGAGAAGGGGAATAGCTGGGTCAAATGGTGGTTCCATTCCCAGCTTTCCATGAAATCTCCATACTGCTTTCCAAATTGGCTGCGCCAATTTGCAGTCCCACCAGCAGTGTACAAGTGTACCCTTTTCCCCACATTCTCACCAGCACTTGTTGTTGTTTGACTTCATAATGGCTGCCAATCTTACTGGAGTGAGATGGTATCTTAGGGTGGTTTTGATTTGCATTTATCTGACTGCTAGAGATGGTGAGCATTTTTTCATGTACTTGTTGATTGATTGTATGTCCTCCTCTGAGAAGTGTCTGTTCAGGTCCTTGGCCCATTTGTTGATTGGGTTATTCATTTTCTTATTGTTTAATTTTTTGAGTTCTTTGTATACTCTGGATATTAGGGCTCTATCTGAAGTTATCTTTATCCATTTATCTATTGAGGGACTCCTAGTTTGGTTCCATAGTCTAGCTATTGTGGATTGATCTTCTATAAACATTGTTGTGGCTGTGTCAGCATAGTATGCTGATTTTAATTCCTTTGGTTATAAACCAAGGAGTGGGATAGATGGGTCAAATGGTGGTTTCATTCACAGTTTTCTGAGGAATCGGGGAAAAAAAATATTTGTTTATTCCTGTTGCTTCTCCTACAAAGTTAAGGAGTCATTTTTCTCTTTCAGAATTTAAGGATTTTGTCTCTGTCTTCAGAAGCTGGCAGTGTGGCTGTCGGGTGGCCTGGCAGGCACCTCTTGGTCATCTGACTCCCTGTTGCCTGGCCCACTAGGCTGTCTCCCAGGGTTCTCTAGCTGGGTGTGACCATGGCTGTCCTTCCTGCTGCCTCCTTCCTCTGTCTGCTCCATTCACCTGCTCAGCTCACCCACACAGCTTTCATTTAGGTGAATGCATTTCTTGGTTCTGAAACATTTATTTTCACCTTTTCACAGTTTATTTCCCCTTTCTGATACTTTCTGTTTGTTTTTCATTTGTTTCAGATATGTTTGCAATTGTTGGTTGATGCATTTTTATGGTGGCTGCTTTAACATCCTGTTCAGATAATCCTTAGATACATTTCAGCACAGTGTTAATGTGAATTGACTAAATATTCTTTGTCAGATGAGGTTATCCAGGTTTTTATGATGAAGAGAGTTTTTCTTTGATACCTGGACCTTCCTGGGATTGGATCACATAACAGGGCCTAAATTACTAAATGACTAAAAACCTCCTAGTTTATGCCAAGGCTGTGACTTCTCATCCACAGAGTGAGGGCCCACCCAGATAAAATGTTTCTTATCCTGCTAGGACTAGGAACCTCCTTAGAAGCACTTAGTAGCCACACAAGCCTCGATTCAAGGAAAATCTTAAAATGAACCAGGTTGTGTTAGTCAGATTTACATCAGTGTTATAAAAAATACAACAGGAGTCTAACTTAGAGGGAAAAAGGTTTGCTTAAGTCCTTGTTTCAGAAATTCAGTCCTTGGTCAGATGAGCCCATTGCTGTGGGAAAAGGTGAGACAGAACCTCAGGACAGAAGGGTGTGTTAGAGGCAGCTGCTTTCTCCTGGGAGCCAGGAAGTGTAAGGAGAGTGGGAGGGGATTCAGGAAAGATGCATCCTTCAAGATCACCCAGTGGTGACCTGATTCCTCCAGCCACCACCCACCTGCCCACAGTCACCTCCTAGATACCCAATCAAGTTATGAGGGGCTGAGTAGATTCAGCTCTCATAAGCTAATCATTTCACCTATGAATGTTCCTGCATTAGCACAGAAGCTTCAGGGTAATATTTAATATCCAAACCATAACCCAGTTTAAACAAGAACAGAAGCAATAATTACACATAACTGTCCTTATTTTCACGTGCAGCTGGTGTTGTGTTCAAACACTGACTCATGGCTTCCAGGTCTGGAAACACATAGCACACATAGCACATGGTGCTGAGGGCAGCAGTCATGGAGTGGAAAATCAGGGAACTCTCACTGTGCCTATTCCCTTCACCCTTTTCTTCACAGGCCTGCAGAGGAAACCTGGGCCTCGTCGGAGCCCCATGTTGCCACTAGCAGGACTCAAAATAGTTTCCCAGTTCTGTTTTCTTCTGATTGTTCTCAATTTTACTTTACCTTAGTTTGAGGACAGCTCTCATCTGCTTTTGGCAAGTTTCCATCACTGTTCCTCTGTCCTGAGGTTCTCCAAGTCACAGTCCTCTCACCACATACACAGGAATAGAGAACTATTTATCATAGTTTTATTATATGACTTGACACAAACAATAAATTATTTGGATGTCTGATTGTCTATTTTCTTGAAAAGCCTGAGTCTATAAAGCCTTAGAATACACTTTAAGGTATTCTGTAGTATTCTCAGGGAAAAGTTTACCTGTTGTCCAGCAGGGCCTATGGTCAAAAGATAGAAGGTCACATGCCCCTTAGCTTCCTAAGACATTCCTTCCTGCCATCAGGGTCATGATGTTAAAGATGAAATGCATCTTGAGGGAGAGTCCTACTGTCTGCTGATGGTCATTTTCAAGTGTGTTTTGGGTGATGTTGTGTTGGAAGATAAGTGGAAGCCTTAATCATGCAGTTATTGTTCCTGGTCCTGCAGCACACAGTAGGTCCTGGTGTGAAAACTCCTGTCTCAGTCAATCACACCCTCTCAGGGTGTCTACATACTGATGCTCCCTCCACAGACAGAAGTGGGCAGGAAAGGCAAACATTCCCAAAAGCACAGGTGTGTTCCAGTGGGAAGGCACTACAGCCCTCCAGGGGACAGTGATCTGAAACTCCAGCACTCCACAGCTGACAAGTGACATTTGACTCTGCTGCTGAAAGTCAGATATGCAGAAATGAAAATAGTTCAAGCAGCACGTAGATGTGTGTTGGTGAGGCATGGCTCTTGTCATGACCCCACCCCTACCCTCAACTCTGATCAAGGATCCATTGTGCCAATATAGTATCAATTAAGAGCAAACACAAAGACCAGGGAATCTTCCCAGAGGTGGGGGAGGCTTGTAGCTTAATGACCACTTAGCTCTCATCTGTGGTTGGTTTTCTCTGCTGTTTCACATAATCCATAAAGTTCTGCACACACAGAATGCAATCCAGGAGCACATCTGCCTTCATATTCTCAGGATCACTTTATCTCTGATTTTTTGTCTCCTTCCAGGCCCTTGGCCAACCAACTATTCAAGAATCCATGCACAGATCTCTTTGACTGGGGCACACCTCTGTCCTCACATAGTCTATGACCACATACTTTTCTTAAATGGACTAACTTGATGAAATGTATATAATACACCCATTATTCTGGCTACATGGTGGGGAAATTCCACATTACCTGTACCATTTCATGATGCTAATCCATCCAAGTCAGAGACTAGTATTTTCTCCTCCTCTGGCATGGACTCACTGGGACAATCCATGAGGTTCCTAGAGTGAGCTCATACAGAGGTGCTAAGGTAAGAGATAAAAGTGGTACTAAAAGCTGTGTTAATGCCCATGAATTATAATTGTGCCTGAATCTGCTGATTCCTAAAGATATCATTTGCATCTTAGCATAAAGTGTTTCCTATCTAGAACTGTAGTTGTGGCTCAGTTGTAGAGCACTTGCCTGGCATGTGGGAGGTCCTGGGTTCCATCCTCAGCACTGAATATAAATAAATAAAGTAAAAGATTCATTGACAACTATAAAATTTAAAACAATAAAGTTTTTATTCCCTTTTTCAAAAACAATATTTGGCATAAAATCTCAACGTTAAACATAAAAATTTGGATCTCAGTTAAAAATATTTGTCAATGACCAACACAATTTTGTTTTTAAAAATACATTAATTTTCAGTCATTTACTTTTTAGTATTGAACAGATTTTATCCCCAAAGATATTTATACCCTGGGCTCCTGACACCCACACTCAGTAATTATCTTCAGAGAAGACTTTTATACTGGAGGACATTATGTGAATATCCTGGTGAATTGTGTGCCCAGAGTGTTGAGCCCAAAGGTTAGAACAGGCTGCATGACAGGGGACCTTCTCTAGGACACTGGGTTTTGCATGTGAGCTGTCTGCTCTGGGTTTGGTACATGGTATTTCAACTTCTATGACATTTACCCTAGGAACATGTCCAGATCTTTTCCACTTCTTCTAGATCAAAGCTCATGGAAAGATAATTGGAATTAGTTACCTGGTCCTGATGTCAAATGGCTGCCTAAGGTTTCTCCTAGGACCCAACCACCTTCCCAGGATGGACTCTCCCATTAAGCACCACAATCTTGGGGTCTCTCCATCCCCCTTCCTGGGAAACAATAAAAGCTTTCTTTGTATTATTTCAAAAAGGTCCTTTTTGCTCTTGTAACTTTCTTTTTCTTTGCCCAATTGGTCTTTTTCAACTGTGCAAGCAGTTGTACCTGAAATTTAGTGGAATTCACTATATTTTTACAGTATAAAACTGTGACATACTCTTGTGTTTAAAGGTTTTCAGCTTCATGGCAGAGATTGTGGAACAAGTTACAGCCCTCACATGAAGATAGGTGCACTTGACCAGTGTGTGACCCAGGCACTGATGTCCTGGTAATCGTAGGAACCACACCATGCAGGAAACTGTGATTGCATGGGTGAAAGTTATCAGAGTCATGTCAATCCCTAATGAATTACGTGTGGAGTCTGCAGTGGTGAGGAGTGTGTGGAGTGTGCAGATTTCCCCTGTTTAGATTAAGGAGGGCAATGGGTCATCTGGGGATGCATCTTAAAGGAGAGGAGGGAGGTCTGGGAGCAATGAGGACAACAACAGCAAGACCATGATGGGCTCCAGGAAGAGCAGGGACCCCAAGATCCCAGAAGAACATTGTTCATTGAAAAATATTTTTTACCTCTGTAATGTGCAAAAGTCAGCCAGGCCTACAGTAATTGATAATCTTATCAAATGATTCCAATGGAAGTCACCAGTTAATTGACCACAATCTTCATCCTGGAAGAGACAGTATCAACAGTGCTAAAATGCATGAACATTTCCATTGTCTCCTCTACCCCTTCACATGTGTCTTTCTGATCTGTCGCTAGGTGTTGATAAACAAGTGGCTACTGACTTACTGACCAGTCACAGCTAAGTTGTGCTCAACATCCCCGAACAGTAGATGCGAGACTTCGCCAGGGACCAGGCTCCTGCCACATCTTCACTTTGGAGCAGCATGGTCACCATCCTCCTTGTCCATCTACACCTGGATCTGGTTTTTATTTTTAAACAATCTAAGGCAACTGTTTTGATTAATATATATTAATATATATGTTAATCAAATATATATAATACATAATAATATACCTAATAGTATACGTAATGCTTATGCTCCACAGACCTATCACTAGAAAGTAAGCTCACAAGTCAATCAACTATCCAAGGAATCAATCCAGAAGTCCTAGGACAGGAGCCGTGATCTTGTCCCATGGGGGAAATATATTTTCAGCTTTCTCCTGGGCACCTACACACTAGTCACAGGTGAACCTGGGGGCCCAAAACCCCTAAGAGGAGGTATCATATGAGCAGGGGTCCTCAGGGGTCCAGGGGTAGTTCCCTCCCTTCCACAGCACCTGAAGACACTGGGGAGGGAGGCACAGGGTGGTGGTGGTGGTTGGAGTTGCAGCACCACTGGGACCTTCTCTGCTGCTCCGTGTGGGGTCTTGAGTGACCCTGATCACTTGCTGAGTGCTGGCCCTGGGCCTGAGAGCACTTGGAAGCTGCTGAGAGTCTCACAGGGGCTCCTGGATTATTGGGGTGGAAGCTATAAAACAGGATCCCCAGGATCTCCCACCCCTGATATCACTGTGCCCTGAAGGGCCCCTCAGGCCTATTCTCTCTTTGCCAAAATCACATCATTGGCATCTCATGTGGTTCATATGGCCAAAATCTCAACTGCCTTGAGACTAGCAAGGTTTATGAATTCCTGATGAACTCTTAGTATTTTGTTCCTAAGCAGTTGGACAATTTCTTGAAGAAGAGAGGGATCACCTGAGATCCTCACAGAATCTTGCCTAGTTATGAAGGGAACCTTGGATATCCTGCAGATCCAGGACTTTGGCTGGTTTAATTATGTCCTTGAGGCATTCTTAGAAGGATGGAGAATAAAATCTAGCCTTTGGTCTATATATAGGAAATGGTCGGGATGGCCAGGCCTGCTAGTCACCAATTTCCAGACCTTCCAGAATATGAGGGGGTCTAGATATTCCTCAGATGGCATCCCACAGCCTTGGCCATTCCACCTCATGCAGGATTTGAACCTCAGGATCACAGGTACCCCATAATCAACATGAAACCCAGACAAGAGGGGTCAGATGATGAGACTGGTTAGATCCCGTACAAAAGCTAAGGGTTAGAAAAACAGGCAGAAATCAAAGTAAATTGAGAGACAAAAATCTAATCAGATAGTGAGTTTGTGGATCCAAGGGAACTGAGATGGCGAGTCACTGATGGGTCTAATCTGTTAGGGACAGAAGAAGGTTTTCTCACTGGGACAATAATGAAGGAGCAATATTAGAGACAACTAGACAATCACACTTGATCAACACAAGATAATTATCCACTAAAAACAAACACTCCCTCCTCCCTTCCCAGTCTCCAGATCATCATCACAGCATTTTGATCAGAGGCTCTGGACCAAGCCCATGTCTGTCAGACAACCAGCTAATCCAAACACCTACAAGGCTTTCTAATCAGTCCAGGTGAAATGCCTCTCAGGATTTACACTCAACTTAGTTGACACACCTCTGGGCTTTACATTTATTCTAGATAAGACAGCACAGAGTATTTACCATCAATCTGTTTGATATATCTTACGGATTTAGAATCAGTCCAGTTAATATACATTTAGGTTTTACATCAAACCAAAAGCATAGAAAATATAAGGTATGTTTAAGCACACATAGCTCCTTTTATCTTCCTACACCCAAGATTCAATAGGTCACTACGTAGAATCCAAACCCCAGCCAAACACAGAGCTCCCACCACCAGAGGAGAGGGTGCCTCTTTTTGTGTTTGTGAGGTGGACATCCCACGGGGCTGAGAGCCACAGCCTGGACTCTGGAAGGTATCTCACTGGGGCCTCCAAATATTAAGGTGCTGTTCCAAAATGCCAAATAAAACTCTGGGTCTTTCTGAAGTAAAAACAAAGGATTTATTCTTGCCAGGTCCAAGGGAAAAGAAAGCAAACAGTTCTGCAACCATCAACCCTGACTGGGGTGGAAAGAAAGTAATAAGAACTAAAAAACAAAGAAGGAGGCAGGAGAGGCAATTGTAATCACAAGACACACTTCATAAAGTGGAAAGTACTTTTCTCAGAATTTACACTTTTAGTAAATACTCAGGAAGGTGAGCATGCATTAGCTTCATAGTTCACAGATATTTTGGTCAGGGTGCATATGGGTGAAGGAGGAGGAGTGAGCTTCTATGCGAGTGGGCTCATGGCGAAGGGGGACAAATTCACAGAGGGTGAAGTGTCTGAACAAAATGGGGTCTGGCGTAATTTTTAAGTCAGCCCATAATAACATTATGATCCAGAATTCTATTTGTTTGGAACTGGATGTGAAAATTGTGGAATGTGCTGAGCGAGGACACATATGGACCTAAATTCACTAACAAACTGCTTCAGGCATTTTTCAGGAAAATCAAAGCTCTTGCAGGATGGATATGCTCAGAGAAAGGCAGCTTTTCTGGTGAAGGAACGTTGTTGAGAGCCACAGCCAAAGGGGCCCCAGCAAACTTCCAGCTGCCAGCAAACTTCCAGCTGCCGGCTGATGATTGGCTCACAGCGGCCCCAGCAACATCTAGCTGATTGGCTCCTCGGCCCCAGCAACATCTAGCTGATTGGCTCCTCTGCGGTGATGCTCATTGGACTGTTTCCCTGCCCTTTCAGACCACGGAGCTGCTCATTGGGGGACTTTTTTTGGCTCCGCCCACGTGACCCAGCCAATCGGCCTCAAGAGCAGGAGGATTGTGGGAGGTGGAAAGAGGCTTGTGTGGGAGAGAGAGGCTTGTGGAAAGCCGGTGGTGGCAGTTGAGGCTCTGAGGATTTTTCCTGAGAGGCTGTTTTGTTTGGCGTGTGTGGTTCTAAAAATAAAGTTAGTTTCTTTTGACAAGTGGCTTCTGATTGTGCCCAGCCAGACTGCGGCATTTGGTGGCTCGCACGGGGAGCGACTGAGGGTAAGTGAA